>NC_079377.1:2955000-3102500 GCF_021018895.1 Seriola aureovittata
CTCTTCCCACCTTATTCACATCAACAAACAACAGATAATCCAATAACACACAATGTAATTGTAATGGTGTCCCACCACTGCTTTGGTGGTATTATTTTACGCTTAGACATGGTAAATGTCCATATAATTGCATCTGAAATGCCTTAAATAGCTTTCTGCTACACTATACTGAATATTGCTCTTTGTCTGTCCAGTAGATTAAATCTTCTTTGCTAAAAAAAGAGTGATACACAAACACACACTTTGTTTGTTTGTTCAATTCTCTAATTGAAGTTAAGTGTGATTTTAATGCTGCTGGTTTGAATATTTCCTCTGTTCTTAAGTGGTTCTGTACAGCAATGTAAAGGCTCAACACTATAAAAGCACTACTTTTTAAAAAAATTATTTATTTATTTTTATCTATTAACTATTTTTTGATACTGCTGTTGAGCTAAATTTGTTAAAGGTCCCATACAGTATAAACGTAAATGTCCATGTGTTGTTTGATTATAAAGCAGGTCTAGGTTATATATTAATACTGTGAAAGTATCAAAGCCTCAGTCCACAGAGAATTGCACACAGCCAGTATTCAGAAACTGAGACTTAAAACCAGCCGTCAGAACTTCTGTAACTTTGTGATGTCACAACAAAGCAGTCATAGCTCTCAACCATGCCCCAAGCTCCACCCACCTGAACCCACCATCCAACCTTGCAGGATTTGGTTTCTCTGGGTGATTTTACCTGAGATCTGCTATATTTTTATTAGATCACTCAGAATCTATAGTCAGCCAATCAGAAGAGAGGTTCAGAGCCTCCTCTTTTCTGATTGGCTCACCGACTTATTGTTACACTGAGATGGCTTTTGGTTCTTAAAACCACAAATATATCTTCTTATGAATATGAAAGCTTCAAATAAAGTGTAAAATGTGGGAACTTCAAAGCCAATTTTTTTTTTTAATGGAGAGCCAAAGTAACACCAATTTCTGGGTTGTCATCTAGATGTAAGAAAATCTCAATCAAAACCACATGGTAACAGAGATGATTAACTACAGGTCAACGTTATTTAGATTTTGTATAAAAACATCCTGATGAAGAGTACAGCTGTGGAGGTGAGGGGATTTCTCGACTGAAATGATGTTAAACACACCGATCTCCATCAGAGTTATTAATTCCTGTCAGCTTAAACCTTGGCTTATCTCTGACCCCTCTGTAACCCCACCCCCCACACCCCCTTCCATCTTTCACCCTATTTTAGTCACAAACTCCTGTCATGCTTTTGGAAATAATCCATTTTGGGTCTAACGATTTGAATTTTTCAGACTGTCATTTGGGATCATCTGATTCTGTTCCTGTAAAGAAGTCAGGAATTTACAGTATTTTCTCTGTGGTAGCAAGATATGAACCATGCTCTAGTAAAAATCTCTGTTGGAGCTGACACACTGCAGATGGACATTAGTATAGCAACCTTACAGGCCCTGAGTGATGGGGACTAACATGAAAAAAAGTAACTGTTACAGTTACAATGACATATTTTGTAGTTTTATAATGTCCAGTAGTAAAATTCATGGATGGTGTAGTTTTCTTTCAATGCTAACAAATAAATTACTGTTTACCTTTGCTAAAATCATGGAACGTTTGAGTTTTAATAGCAAATACTGAAGTAGATACTAAAATAAATCAATATTAAAATATGGACAGTAAACCCCTGGAACACATTTTATTTTGTGGCAGAAAGAGATAGAGTTGGTTCATACAAGCTAGCGTGATGAGGTGATGTATAGGCTATGTTAGCTTTAAATCTTACCCAACGTCATGAGCATATCAAAATCACTTTAATTTGTCTGTGTCCAGCACAGATAAAGGGTCAAGATGAGTTTAGCCTAGCTTAGGCTTCCAGCAAGTCCATCTTAAAGGACGTTTTGAAGAAAATGATATATTGTGGTTTTGAGGGGTATTTCATTATTAAGAACTGCTGCTTGTATTTTTAAAGTCTTGTCCTCTTAGTGATGGGATACTCTGCTATGGAATAAACCAAGCAGTCTGATGGAGGTATTTATGACTCACAAAACGCAATTTTCTGTTGAAGTTTGGGTTATTTACAGAGCTTAACTTTGATCAATGCTTATCTTGCTCATATTGCTTTCACCATTTTTTCTTTAATCTTTCTCTCTTAAGTCCCCCAACCTCAGAGAAGTGTCCCTTTCATGCTAAAGATTCAGGTGTGTTACGCTAGCTGGGCTAGTGTAGCCTTGACCCTTTAGCCTCAAGCAGAGATGAAGGGTGGACTACAGAGGTCTAATGAGCTCACTTCTTTTTGACTCCACATCTCACATACAGCCCCAGGTGATGCTGACTCAAGTGACATCACTGGACGACATTTATTCAGCTCCTTCTGAAAATGTGTAAACAGACTGTGAAGTGTAAAATTGATGGCATCCCCCTTTAACTGACCTGAATGTTTAAACTTGCCATACCAATCTGTTGTTCATTGAAGGTATGTATAATCGACCCTGCTGAAAGAACATTAATTGCATGTTCGTGAATGAATAAATTCCTTATCTGTATGCTAACAGATCTGTCATTTTTTTGCTATTAAGGTTTGCCATAATTACACACTGTTAAACACTCAGTTTAACCTCAGAGGAATCCTTAACTGAAACTTTGCTTGTGTTTGTGGTTAAATGGGTTATTTGTAAGTTTTCTTTACCACCGAACATGGTCTCCTGCCAGGTGGTGGTGATTGATACTAGACAAGAGGTTATAATATGTCCTCTGAGCAGCGCTACGTCTTCAGGGGAGATTGGAGGCTACAGTGAGTTGATAGCAGAAAGTGGTGGGGCTAGCTGGTTAGCATGCAAACTTCAGTAGAAGAAAATATGTGATAGAGATAGGAGTTAACAATGATGTTGCGTTCCACCTCTGGAGACAGCTGTTGGTGAGTAAAGGAAAGAAAGTTTGATGGTGAATTCATAACGTTTCTTCTAGACCGGTAAGTAAACAGCGGCTAATGCTAACGCTGGCTATGTCGCAATAGCAAAACTTACAAATAGCTCCTTTAAAGTGATTTTTAGAGCAGTGTTTTGGCAGATGGTAGTGAGGTGAATTCTCCTTGGCCCTGTTTTCAGTCATACAGTATTAATCACATCACTGCGAGCCTTTTGTTACCATGGGTATGTATCTGGAAGGTGTGCATATCTGTTTATGTGTCCAATGATTACTCATGTTCACACATAAGCTGACACTATATGTAGCTACACTGACAATAGCAGCCATGACTGTGTGTGTACATGTGAGGCTGTGTGTGTAATGATGTTTTATATGTGTGTGTGTGTGGGAGTGGATTTGGCCCTCTCTCCTTTGTGATTGTGACCTTATTAAAGGTGTTTGTTCTGTTGGATGGCAGAGACATAGAGGAATCTAAAATGGAAAGCACATAATCTGCACATTATACACATAATGTGTCAAAATATAGAAGAGTGATTTGTGTGACTATCCAAATCCATGACATTTTTGTTGCTTTATGGTATCAAAATGTAACGATAAATATCATTTTCATAAGCATGACATAAAATTACAGTGAGCTAGTAGCCAAAATGCTGCCGAATGAAGGATTTGGTTGTTTATCTTCTTTCATGCGACGGAACATCGTAAAAATACCCAGTGAGACATTTAAGCTAATATTGACTCTTTTTTTGGCATATCTGCTTTATTTCTATAGCGACAGTAGCAATAGACAGGGAAGTCAGGGGAGAGAGAGAGGGAATGACATGCAGCAAGTGGGCCCAGGTCAGACTTGAACCCGGGCCACTGCAGTAGGACTCTATCGGGTGAGCTATTGGGATGCCCAAGCTAATATTGACTTTTAAGTAACAATACTAGGTCAAAACCTAGTATATGCCTGAACCACCTATGGTCAAATCCTGATTTTATAGCTGTGAAGTCAACTCACAAAATGCACTAAACAGAGAAAGAGAGAGAGTGAGAGTGGATGACACGCAGCAAAGGGCCACAGGCTGGACCCGGCCCGCCGAGGCAAAGACAAAGACCAAATGGCTCATGCTCCACCAGGTGAGCAGACTATAGTTTTTTTGTCTTTTGTCTCTCTCTCAGAGCATCACTATTGTGGGATCCGCAATAGTTTAGTCTTTATTTACTTAAACTCCAGAACATAAAGACTTTTATTAGAGGCAGGTCTTTATGTCTAAACCCCCCCCCCCCCCCCCCATGGTCTCTCTGCTCGGTGTGTCTTGAAAGTAGTTTTTTTGCTGTAATGGAGGCCAGGCTGAGTGTATTGGAAGCGCTCCTCCTCTTCCCTGCACTTCCTGAGCAGCTGGGAAACCAGAGGGGCTCAGTAGACTGCAGCTCAGCACTCTGCAGACCGGTGGTGGAAATGTCATCAGTCAGTCAGTGACATTCGCGATTATAGGGCTGGTCCCGCTGTTGCGGTCCAGACAAAAATGAATTAGAAGTACTGTAATTTGAAATGTTTATTTTACAAATTGAGTTATTAAAAAGTTTTCTTTATTCAGTAAAATCTTATTGATAAATTAAGAGGAATGAAACAAACTGTTACAAGGCTATAAAATTGTTTCTTATACAGTGTGTGACAGCTCCGAAGATAGATAGTATGCCTCAAAGGGAGTTTCACTGCCAACTGGATTTGACTGTTAGTCAGATGTATAAGCATCTTATAAAATCAGCCTACTATAGTTGTTTTGTACAAAAACTGTCAATCAACTAGATGATTCAATCACCCTGAACATCTGTCTTTTTCCCTGAAAGGCAACAAACCTGTCATTGTCCAAAATGTAAATGATAACGGATATTTTTTGCAGTTTTATTCACTACATTCATGGACTGTGTTTCCAGCACTTGTTGTAAGAGTCACAGTCATACAGTCACCTGTAGAAGACACACCCACGAGTGGGGCAACGGTTAGTAGTTAGGGGGAATTCCCGCCAAACAAGAGGTCACATCTGTTCGCAACCTACTGTCTCCAGAACCAGATGTCCTGTCAGCAGGAGTAATTGCATAAAGACAATGGTTAAAAGTAATCTTCAGATGTGCTCTAAGAAAATGCAGTGCATTTATTTATTGATTCATACCTCTGCCCAACATAGCTTTATGGCAAATTGTTAAACTCGTAAGTTTATAGTAAAACTGGGCGTCTGGATTAATCATAAAAGGAGTCAGTGTGGAGTGACACATTTGTCAAAATGGAAACAGATCATTTTTAGTTCAGAGATGACTGAGTGGGGAATTTCAAAAAAAGCTTCTAAACACAATAGTGGTGCCCTTTTAGGTGGATGTGTATTTATAGAATCGGAAAATTTCTCACAATAATACACTTAGTGAAATCATGATTGGCTGAGGGAGGATTCGGGCTCATGTGCCGGTTATAATCTGTTAACATCAGTTTGTAGACAAGTGATCAACTCTTCTTTACAAGCAAAAAATATCACTTTTCTTTAGAGAAATGTCATCAACTCCATGTCAGTACTGTTCTAAGCTGACTAACACAGAAGCAACACACCACAAATGGAAGTGAAGTGACACTTTTCCGGTATAATGTCTGAAACAAGTTCATTTCTTGCTCCTCCAGCTAGATTTTCCTTTCAAAGTGCATTTTTAAAAGTATTAACATGCAGTGTCTTGAATTAATCACACAAGTGAGAAAAATTATGCCCACCCCTACATTTACTATGCTTTTTAAACCCTCTCTCTGTGGTTATCTCAGGGCTTCCTGCCATACACTTCACATGCCGGACGCCCAGAAATGATGGCATGTAACTGAGCCTCCGTAATTTGTAGTGATTGACCCAGAGGGCTGGCTATTAGCAATTGTCCGCTGTAATGATAGATCCCTTTAGCATTACAGAGCTGTGCCCGCACCCACTTAACTTGTTATTTATAGATCATGTCAAGCCTGTAATAAACATAAAGCATAAAACTGCAGCTAATGTGCTGCTATTGAAATCTGGACATGAGCAATTTTGTGAATTCAAATATTTCACAGGACTGTTCCAGTGGCTTGGGGTCCCTCGGAAAAGGTTAGCAGTGCATGTGTGTGTGTGTGTGTGTGTGTGTGTGTGTGTGTGTGTGTATACAGTGTACAGTGGAGCTGCCTTGCCCATTTGCTAGGTTTAGATTTATAGCAGCACAACTGCAGTCAAACAGGACGGAGAGATCAGTGTTGTACTGTTAAGCTACCTCTGTGTTTGAATAAACTTGTATGACAAAAGTATGACCTCTATACACTTCACTGAGCTATGGCTGTGGCCATATTCTGGGGTGAGAACATGCTGATTCTCCCTAATTAGTGTGTAAAAGTTCATAATGTGACTTGTTCCACACACAACAGCTTTGTATCTGTGTCCTCCGACAATCGCAGCATATTTTAAAATTGTGCAAGCGAGAAAGAAAATGATGGATCTTTGATCAGAAAACAACATATTGTTCATTTTGATAAGAAGTTATTACTTGATTTTCACATCATTTTTCTAAGAAAACGAAAGATACCAATGATATAATTGAAAGAGCACTGGGATTTAACTTAACACCCTAAGCCCTTAGTCTGATATGACAAGCCTGGTTGCTAGCTGGCAGTAGCTTGTCCATGTTTGATCTTGAGCTGAAGATGAGAGAGGTATAGGCTGTCGGCCATCTTTACAAATCACATGCGAAACAGAGGGAACACACCAATCCAATATGCAGGTGTAAACAGTGTACCAATGAACGAGCGCCATTCTTAACATGTTCTCAGCAACTGACACAGTTAACTTCACTTCTATGAGGAGTTCATTACAGGGTAGCCATGATGGATCTTTGAAACCTTCTTTACCTTTTGCCTTTATTTATTTA
This sequence comes from Seriola aureovittata, assembly GCF_021018895.1. NCBI lineage: Eukaryota > Metazoa > Chordata > Actinopteri > Carangiformes > Carangidae > Seriola > Seriola aureovittata. The sequence goes on from NC_079377.1 coordinate 2,961,841, forward strand.
TTTTTTGCCTTTTCTTAACTTTTTACAGAAGCTTCAATGGATCATGACTGTTACGAAACATATTGAAAATTACAGCTGAAAATAAAATGCTCCCTGCTCAGCTTCAAAAACATGAAATATGCAAAAACAGTATTACATGCTTTTAATTGCCATCTTCAACAGCTCAAATAACCTTAACTCAAATATAAAATTTTGATTTCAGAACACTGCTTAAGGGATACTGTTTATTTTCATGTAATCCTGCACTCCTCGAAAAGCAGTTGGTTTCATTTAACTGTGCAAGAAAGTTCAGTTGCCCAGAGAGCAGAACACAAGTTTTCTCACACCAAATCTTGGAGAGGTGACTCAAAAATGTAATGTTTAAAATGAAGAACAGTCCTCTTTTATCTGGACAATTAGTTTTGTCACTTTAAGTGTACTTTAACATGTGGCAATATTCCAGAAATGAGCTTTTTGAGCTGACTATGGTCTTTTCTCTGGAATAGATGTCATGAGCACTTAGTGACAGGAAGAGAGAGAGAGAGAGAGAGAGTGAGAAAGAAGTAACAACACAGTAATAATAATTTTCTAGGAAAACGTGCCCTCTTTCACAAGAGATCATAGTCATCAGATCACACCATCACATCCAGAACAAGTCACACTTTACACGAATCATGTAATAAACAGGTTAAATTCACTCAAATGAATTGTAGAGCAGTACACAAATAAAACTCCAGCACATTGATAATATTTATATAATTTTATGTTACAATATGTAGAGGCTACAGTCCTCACTGCATCACCCGCGGTTCTAATCCCGCATCGGACGGCCCTTTACTGCATGTCATTCCCCCTCTCTCTGCCCCCCCATTTCCTGTCTCTCTCTACTGTGCTATCAATAAAGGCATAAAAAGCCCAAAAAAATATACTTAAAAAAAAAGACCATATTACTGAATCGACACACGATTATATTTTGAGCTGTACTGCAATATGTTTCACCATTTGCTGATTTGCTTAATGCCAAGACGACAAAATGCTGGTGATACCAGCACATTAGGTTACATGAGTCATTTATTTTGTAATAAAGTATATAAAATATTTTTGTCTGAATTCCTGTTGGCTGTAAGTGATGTTAGAGAGTAAGAACAAGGCTTTCTAATATTTTGGAAATTGAAAGCAAAATAGGAAATTATCTCAACTTTCCATGAGCTTTCTTCAAGATAAGCATCCAGTGGACTCTATGTGTGTGTGTGTGTGTGTGTGTGTGTGTGTGTGTGTGTTTATGTGTGGGTTGTGATGTTCAGATCAGTGTATTTTCCAGTGTGCGCTGTAAACCTGCTTGTTTGAGCTGCTGTCCACGCTGTCTTGTATTTACTCCGCGTGTGTGTACGTGTGTCTGTGTTTGTGCACACGCGCTTACAATCATGTGTCCGTGCATGTGTGTGTGTGTGTGTGAATGTGTGTAAACCCCCCCCCCCCCCATCTTATTGTTTTCTTGAGCTTCTCGGGGAGAAATCCTCTTGATTCGCCCAGTCCCCGAGGCTAGAGCCCCATACATAGCAGATGTTCCACTGAAAAGGCCATGAATGTTTAATCATTTGTGTTATTGATGCTGCCTTTTTGTTTGTTAGCAAGTTTGAGCGACTGTTAGGGTCTTATGTCTCTATCTTTGCATGTCATGCATCCGTCTGTGCATGTGTCTGCATGTGCGTGTGTGTATGTGTGTGTTTGTGTGTGTGTGTGTGTGTGTGTGTGTGTGACACAGAGAGAGATCTTAGTAAATTCACAAACATCAATCTTTTTCATTGCTGTTTGAAAAATGACTTTTTTACCTCACATGCCCTGCAATGAATGAATAATGAAGTCTATTAAAAATGTTATTCAGGTTCATTACTGAGTTTGCTGTGTCAAATATCACATCAATGCACTCTCATAAAACAAGACAATCTTTTTTTGTTAAACAGAAAGTTAAACCCTACATTCCCCTGATCATGGATGAACAAACTGGGCTCTGTCTCTAAACTGTGATTTGTTGGACTTAAAGCTGCTGTTTTAGTATTTGAGCTGACAGCCAGATTTGATCATAATTAGACAGCATGCCGTGGGCTTTGATTGGCACAGTAATTGGATTGTCATTGGGGCTGAAAAGCTATTATCTTTGGATCATGCCCCATGAAATTTGTTGGAAAAACTTCTGTGGTCGTCATTAAGTCGGCCATCTTGGGGGCCTTCGCAAATGAGCTTTTTTTTTTTTTCAGCGAAGGAAGAGAGAGCGGGAAGTAGTGAGGAGGGAGAAGAAAAAAAAAAGAAAAGGTACCTGTGCACCATTGGGACCCTTAGATCCTTCGAATCGCAGCAACAACAATCTGGGCCCTATTGATTAATGATATTAGCATAGCAGGTAGCGCTGAGTCGAAAAGCGGCGTGCTGGGTTATTGCCCATCGCTCTCGCCCACTTGCCAGTAATGGGGCTGGGTGGGGTGAGGGGGCGGGGGCTGGAGCAGGGCGGGGGGTGCAGAAAGTGAAGGAATGGGATAATGAGAAAGAGTTGAGCCTGCGAGGAGCGCGAGGGAGGGGAGTGACGGGAGGAAAAGGGGAAACTGCAGGGTGGCTTTTCATTTGCAATTGTTTATGTAAAGTATAGCCATTTCAGTTGAATACGTAGCACTATGAGGTAAGAGAAAATGAAAGTAGAGACGTGAGATGTGAAATAGGTAACATTCCTCAAAGCTTTTAGGCAATTAAATCACCTTACACACTTCTAGAAGCAGGAAAAAAACATCGGCAAAGATATCTCACTCCCAGTTTCTGTCTTTCTCTGTTTGTGATTCTCTGCACTCCTGGAGTCATGAGTCCAAATACACAGTTCTTCCCAGGGAACCCTCTATAAAACTATTATGAAATTACAGATCCATAAAGTATTACCATTTTATTTCCACACATTAAGGTCTAAATACTGTTTCAAAGCCCTCTCCATGTGCAGAAATACATAGTCAAAAATACTGAATTGTTCACTTAGATTTCACTTAGGCTTTAGCATTTTGACTTGGAATGTCTTGATATCCTCCCCAATCCCAAAGATTGAAAATGATGTCATGAAAAAAGTGTGCAGCTAACAAACTCTTCATTTTCCTGACAACTGAGACTCTTTGAATCTGAGAGCAGAAAGCAGGCAGCATGGATCAGCAGACAGACCGCAGATATACTTTGGACAATCATGCAAAACATGCAGCTCATAAGTTACTTTGTCATCTTCAAACCAAATGTTCTGGTTAGTGTTCTGTGGGCCAGCAACAATAAGGTCTTACGCTTATGTTTGCTAAGAGCAGGCATTAATTAGTTAAATTAACATGACATAAAATTGCATTAAAACAGACAATGAGCCCTTAGTGTATTAATGAAATCTTACTATCTGACACTTGGTATAAATGCTGTATTTTTGAATCAGTCAACAACTGACAGTGTCTAACACTAGCTAGTGTACACTGTTGGGTGGTCTGCAGTGAAGTTACCCAGATGTTGCAGCAGCTCTTATTTCCATATAGGAAACAGACACACACAGTGTCTTTGCTAGTTTCAGACTGACGCAGTTGTCATTTTCCCATTCAGAGCCCATGTTGTTTCAATAGAAAATACACTTGCACCCATCTGAGCGCACACGGGTGTACCGGTCTTAAAATAAGGTTTGGTCAGCCGCACTGTTGGCGCATTGCTAGCTTAAGACAGGAGAAAGTGATTGATGGGCAGAAACCTGGTCTGAAGTCAGTGTTTCACTGTTATTTTAAGGCCGCATTGTCAAGAGAGTAATATGTGCCAACATAGGCGGGCGCATACACTCTGTTACACAAAAGCAGAGTGGGCCAGTGTTTCCTATTCATCATCTAGACTAAATTTGTCCACCGCAGTTTCATAATGAACCAAGATCAACACTATTTACACTTGTCATCGTATAACAAAATATTACTGACATTGTGATTTGTGCACAGTGAATCATTGTAGATCTTTGCATTGATTCACTCAGCCTGCCCTTCACCCCTCAGTGTGCACAGAGCCGCTGCCTGCCTGCGCCAGGACTGGGCTCACTGGTCAGTCACAATATGTAATCAACTCCCCATGAATAGGATAAAAATTAACAGTACTAAAAGTGATATTGAGATAGTGAGAAAGTGAGACTTTCTTGGGACTTTTAGAGCAATGACCACGTCCCACCTCTGTCCCACAGGAGAAAAAAAAACCCCGAACATTCTAATTAAAACCTCGAAATACCCCGAAAAAAAAAAACACTTAAACATCCCTTCCTGTTTCAGTGTATATGTGTGTGTGTTTGTGTGTGTTAGCCTCCATGCCTCAGGCAAATGATTCCCAAATTGACATTCCCACCCTTCAAGGCCAATTCCACAGCTGTAAACCCTCCAGGGGCCAAGAGGCGACAACATGGCAACACTACACACTGCTCCCACTCAGAAAAATGATGACATTAATATACTGGGATACAACAGTATGTCATGCATTAGGGAGCACTCGTTCTTACATAAAACTTAGGGGGGAGTGTGTGTGTGTGTGTGTGTGTGTGTTGCAAATGTATTGCCTTTGGTTTATGATATAGGCTTCCTGCACACATAACAGCATATTTTGCATATGTGGATGCATGGTTTATGCAAGATAATGAATGTAGCTTTACATCATATCTGAAAGGTGTAATACAGCAGGAAAATGTTTTGTTCTGCTGATAGCGGCTCTCTCTGTGCGTTTCCTCTTTCATTGTGTCTGTGGGTAAAAGTTCCCATGCAGGCACTGTTGATCACGGCCTATCGAGTGTCATCTGATTTGCATTTAGTGGACGCATCATTATTCACAACATTTGATGTCCGCAGAAAACACATTAGACCTCTCTGTTTAGGTGTCGAGTGGCGTCGGCCACGACCGCACAGACATAGTTTGTGCGCCCAAGTAGTCCAAATGTAAATTGATATATAAGAAAATGCCCCATTAACTTTTTCATTAATGGTTATGATGCATTCTGGGTGTCGTCCGTGGGGTGGTGTGCTTCCCTGAGCACGGCCGTGCACACAAACAACACAGACACGCAGACGCACACAAACTTCACATACATTTATCTGTACACATTATGTAGAATTTCAACTTAAAAACAGTATAGTATATCTATTAATGCTGGTTCTCTTTAATTGGACCATTATTGAAACTTCACCTATTCATATTGCCAGATGTGTTCACAGCTGTTTAAATAGGCACCGCGGGGCTCATATCGGCTTTATTTTCAATCACTGTGCATTGATGTTTTAAACCTGGAATGACTCACCCTTAATGCATGTAGTGTGTGGTGTATATATGCATATTCTCAGGTTTTCATGAGGCTGGTTTACTTGTTGTGCAGATAAATTTACAAATAAATACATATAAATGCTATCTTCATCTTGAAGATTTTCTTCTTTCTTTTGTTTATTTTTCTTTATGTCTCTCAACATCCCTTGTTCTTTATATTCATGTTTGAAATATCAGTATATGAAGCTGAATTTGCAGTGCTATGATAGAATTCAGGTCATAGACACCAGTAAAGACACCAATGTCACGTCCTGTGTATTGTATTCCTTCTGGATAGCATGTTAGCAAGCAGTTGCCTGTTTACTCTTCCACTGCACACAGAGCAACATTAGCATTCATTTGGGAATCTGATGAATGTAAATCCAACATCCACTCCTTTTAGCTTTGTTTTTGGTCTCCACCATCCTATGGTCTTTTCGCTGCTAAATGTTGTGTGAAGCTGAAAGGAACTGCAGTCCGGTGGTAATTCTCTGTGAGTGTGTCACTGTTAGTGACATCTTTCACATCACACGCAGCCTTTAAGCCATTGTTGAAAAAAGAAATATTGATTAGTGCAGCTTTAAATGTGGCTCCTTTAAAGTAATTAGCAATCAGTCCAAAAAGCCAGTCAAAAAAAAAGCATATGTGTGTGTGTGTGGTTGTATATATATATATATATAATATATATATATATATATATATATATATGCATTAACCCCCCTCCCCTCCCCACCCACTCAACTTTAAATACCTCCCATCTGTATTCCCCCTTCTACATTTGTCTCTCCATACACATCCTTGCAGTGTGCACACAAAAACACACCAACACCCCCAGCAGCCAGTGACTGCAAGAATTAATGTGTCTATTGTTCGACCAGCACGCCAAACACTTATCCCTGAGTGTTTGCAGGCTGCTGAAGGGAAAGAATTAAAGGTGAGTGTGTTTGTGTGTGTGTGTGTGTGTGTGTGTGTGTGTAAAGTTTTCACACACACACGCACACATACAAAGGTCGCTAGGTTGCAAAACCATGGCAACATTTTACGGGATCAAGCACGAGTGGCATCTGTGAGAGTTCAGTTTACTCTGGCGTTTGCGTGTTTGTGAACATATTGAAGTACAGAGACTGTAGATTACTCAGCACAATAATTAAGTTGGCTACGGAGCGGAGAAACACAACAGTGCCGATAATACAGGAGGGCCCAGCGCACACTCACACCCAGTGATGCTTCGCGTGTTACACAAAGTTATTCTCCAGTCAGTTATGAGGAGTGCATCGTGGGAAGAATTCCACAGTAAATAACAAAAACAAGACAAAAGGATATGACAAGTTTTATGAAAGTAGTCTCAACCATATTAACTTTTATTGATCTCTCGTCGACAATCTTTTATATTTTCGTCCTACTTTGTTCTTATTGAACGATGATACATTTTGATGTAATGAATTTTCATCTCTGTCTTTGTTTTCATGTCTTCATTTTTACATTAATGTTTTTATCTTGTTTTTATGTTCATTTTTATGTCTTTTCATTATTATTATTCTTTTTGTTATTATTTTTAGAGCCGTTTTGTAATGTTATGTGATAAACTCATTCATTTTGAGAATGAAAATGTGTATTGTATTATGAGAAAAAGTCAACAAATCTAGTTATATTTATCTTTATTCACAAAATATTACAACCTTTTCATGAAATTACAATGTTGCCTAAATGCTTCATTCTCAAAAATATTACAGCTTCATTACTAAAACATTAAAAACACATCTAAAAATATTTTAACTTTGTGGCCATGTATATAATGTATATCAGTGGATGTTTGCAACCACACTACCTCAATATGTCCATGGTATTTAACCTTTTATGAAATACTGAGTTTAGGAAACTCTGTGGCTTCATTAAATTATGCAAAATAACATAATCTGGGAGTTTGTTTAATAAGTTTTACATCTTCATTATCTTGTTTTATTGGTACCAGGAAATTGGTGAGTTAACAAAGACCATTCAGAACAACACAAATCCTCATCATTAAGTGGGAATTATAGAAAGTATTAATTTTCAAGTGATTTTTAAGGTGATTTTAACCTTTTGACAAGAACAGCTGGATTCAGACCTGATTGCTGTTCCTTTTTTCTTTGACATCTTCTTAGAATAGATGAATGAAAAATAAGAGGGCGTCCATGTTTTGCTCTCCGCACTTGTTTACCCGCGGTCCCCTTTACTCTTCCTATTAAATTTACTATTGAGGAGCGAAGACATTAACAGAAGAGGAAAAAGTGCGACAAATAATGTGGACATTTCATGCGTAAGCTGCGAATTGAGCGATGTATTAATGGGGGGAAATTATTGTGCATTCAATTACGGCGCAATGCCTTCCAGAGATGTTTGTGTGATTTGGCCGCCGCCTGCCATAGTGGGGGGCCCCCCTTGACTGATGAGAGCCCTAATCTGCTAATCTCACCAATGGGTGTGGAGGTGGGTTGGAGGGGGTGTTTATCTGATGAGCCAAACACCTCGACTCGCAGCCCGCTAACGGTGGCCAATAAAATTAAAGAGCTGGTGCGTGCCCGGGCGGTGGAGGAAGACGAAAGAGGAAATCAGAGATAGATAAACAAATAGAATCATAAAAAGGCAGGGTGCTGGTGAAGTGGTAATTCAGTGGGAGTTCATTAGGAGAGAGATGGAGGAATGAGGAGTGGAGGGCTAAACTGTGGATGACATTACCTCTAATGTGGCTCCCCTGCAGAGTTTGTGATAGGGTGGCCGTTCCAGGCGAAAATAGGGTTTTTAGCATGACGCCACGCTCACAAAGACAAACTCCCACTAAATAGGATTTTTTTTTTCTTAAGCATTGTACTATTTTAGTGTGGAAAACATCTCCAAATGGGGTTCTCAAATGTGTTCAGGCATACAGCCAAGTTGAGACAACATGGACAAATGAGTTTTGTGGTGTAGCAAATTTGCATGGAGCTTCAGTGTTTTGAGCAGTAAGCCTAAAGCAACTTTTTTTCTTTTCTTTTTTTTTGATAAAGAAGAACAGACCATCCATCAGTTACATTTCATCAAATACTGTCTGATATGAAACATCATTTAATCTCTTAAAGGGTCAGTTCATAATATTTTCATGTCTATGTCTGGTTGTATTTATCTATGCAGACTGACGTGGTTTTATTTCTTGATTTTGAAATATGAGACGTGAAAGTTCGGACTCCACCCTAATTCAAAGGATAAGCCTTTCCTGTCCTCCACCTGTCATCTCATCTCTCCACCCACCTGCACAGCGGCTCCTAATTTCCTCATCAGCTCCACTAGAATACCAAACTGTTAGCTCGTCTTTGACCACTGACTTTCAGAAAAGTTCCTTTACCTGAACTTGCCCTGATTCAGTGTCACATTATGTTCCTTTTCCCCGTTGCCAACACCCGAACTGTGACATTTATAGGGACTTCTTCTTTAGCAGAAAGTAATTCTAATAAAAATGTTCACCATTCTGGACAAACAAAACTAAAACTATCTTCACAGCTACCTGACACATACAGAGCCCATGTGTTTCTGCACTTAAATGCAGAATAATATGTATTTTTAACATTCTGTAGCATAAACATCTGGAATAAAATTAGAATTATGAGAATACATCTTATATAAGTACTTTTAGAACCGCAGTAAAATGTAAGAAAACACTTGACTATGATTTTATTAATTCTAATGGTTGTTTTTCTTGGATTGATCACAAACTGGAACCAGCGTTATGTCCACAATGCCCATCACTTATTATATGCCATATGCCGTCAGCATCAGAACCAGCATAAGAAACCATTGGTATGTACCTATGTATGCATGTTGACTTGAGTGGCTATCAGTAAACAGGGCGAATTTAAAATGGTATAGGTACAGACAAAGAACTAAACAAAGTTCACAAGTTAAAAAAAGACATTTAAACATCTAGCTGTTATACAGACAAGAAGTGGACAACAGAGTAAATCCACAGTCAGTATGTTAGGGTTGGATACATGGTGCATTATAATAAACTGCTCTAATTACACAAGTAATGAAATTATATTATGTACATGTTAATGCACAATGTTTATGTATTATAAATATATATTAAATCTATATATACAGGTGGTCACCAGATGATTAAGGGGATCAGAATGAGAAAAACATTTGTTACATGAAATTATATTTTTCTGACATTTCTTAAATTTTTTACAATTTTCTTGTTAGATAGTGAACACTTACGTCTTCACGCCAGTAAAAATCCTTCAAATGTAGGAAAAAGCCCTTCATTTTGTTGAACTGCTCATAACACATCTACATTGATTCATTTCAAAGAGCCACGAGCCAAAGAAAATTAAGAACCACTGGCATGGAAAACCTAAAATATATACGAATGCAACTTAATAGGAGACATAAAAAAAAAAGAAAAAAAAGAAAAGCATACTGTGTCAATCAGTAAAAAGGCAGCAACACCCAGTTTAGGGAAGGATCTTTAGCATCCTGTGTCATAGTTCTTAAATAGTCACCATAAGGATTACAAGTGAAAGGAGTGCTGCTCACAGTATCAATGTTATCTGTCGCCGTTGTCCGCCGCATACCTCTGGATGTCTTTGTGAGACATCACTTCGACTGTAAACAAATTTGTGTTGCTCTTAGCGATCTAGCGGATTTGTTGTCTGGTTGAGCGTATTTAGCAGATGAAACGTGTTGTTGTGACAAGCATGATAGAACACATACGTCGCTTAGGGCTATCTTCCCCTGTTCCCCTGTTGTGGCTACATAAGCAACTGATTGTGATTCACTTTTCAGAGAGAGTATGCAGTGACGAATGTGGCGGCTGTTGTTTTTTTTTTTCTTTCTATTTTGTATGTGTGTGTGTGTGTGTGTGTGTGTGTGTGTGAGCTGCTTGGTATCTCATGGCGCTTTAATGTTGCCCAGAGTTCTAACTGTGTTTGTGTGTGTGTGTGTGAAACACAGAGAGAGCTGCTTATTCCTTTCTTTCTCTCCATTATGGTATTCTTGTTTTTCAACCTGACATCTCCTCTTTTCTTTTACTTTCTCCTCTCCTCTCCTCTCCTCTCCTCTCCTCTCCTCTCCCTGACTGTTACCCAGCACTTTAGAGTAGATGTAATTGCTCAGACAGAACAGGCAGAGCACTGTGGATGTAAATGCTGCTCCATGGCGGTGGCTGACTTAATGAACAGCAGGGCTCGCAGCCCTCTGGCACCACTTAAACTTTAAAACATCTATTATTGAGGTGTGAGAAAAAAAACAGAGTGGCCAGCGCTGACCTCGCTCTTTTTATATCCATAGTCATGTCGGTGGAGGGGTGGATGTTGTCAAAACATACAGGTGCTGCATGTAGCATTTTTAAACTTTCAGTGTATCGTCGTCAAATTAATTTGTAACAACTTGTTTCGAAGCGCATTATCCTTCACATCTACTTTCTTCTGTGTCTCTGTTGGCTTGAATCTTTTTTGAACAATGGGCTTCCTGTCTTTCCTCCTGCCATCTTAGTTTTCACCTCTGAGGATCACTGACATGTTGAGAACAACCGAGGCCCGGGGCAAAATTGAGTTGTGGGCCCCGACTGAACCCCGGGCCAAGTCTGTTTGAATTGTGTATGTGTCCTGTTGCCTTCAAGTATCGACCAGGCACAGCGCACACAATAGACTACACATGACAGGTTCCTTATATTTTATATTGTGACCTTATATTTGAGTCCCAGAAACGAACCGCTACTCCTAATTAGGTTTACAGACAATTTATAATCAATCACACTAAACTTGGGCCCTTTGGGAATGAAAGCTTTAGCTGTTATTTCCCTTAATGGCCTTCAAAACTTTTCTCAATCACTTTCTTTCTTAGTAGATCCTTAGTCGTAAGGGTCTACTTGAACACATGATTGTCTGCCAAAGACAGAACACTTATTTATTATTATTTCATGAGAGATTCCTATGTTTCTTTTTCTTTCTCAATGCTCTTCCTACTGCTTTGAAGTGGGCAGGCTTTGTTGGAAAAAATGTGAAGTTATATACATGTGCACCAATCAGGATTTAGCAGCATTTGTGGTTTGTGTGTCCCTGTGATCCTGGGAGCTGTGTTGTCGGGGGCAATAGCCCCTGGTAGGCTCCCAGAGGAGGGGGAAGAGTTATTCACAAGACCCTAATGAATCAGCGAAGACAGAGCTGCAGTACCTTGCCCGGAAAAGGAAAACCAGGTCCACCTCCAGGTGCCAGACCTAGGAGATGAGCCTGCTGTCTGATGAACGTTTGGTATTTGGGCCTTAACCCATGGGCCTCAGTTGGGTACACCCTGAAAGAAAGACATGTTGCTGCAACCGTGTGGGACTGGCATTGGGGTCGGGTGCTTTGTAAGCAAAAGTGGGCACAAAGACATGCTGAGTCCTGGCATCGCAGACTGGATCTGGAATGTCACCCATCCAGCCTCCACTGCAGGAGCAGCTGGTCGGTGCTGTGGTCAGAAGATCATCGGTGTGGCCAACACATCATCTGTGGAGGAGGCGCAGTTTGAAGACTCACCCAAACCCCTGGCAGAGGTCACTGAGGTAGTCAAGAGGCTCCTTGGCAGCAAGCCATCAGGTGTGGATAAGATTCGCCATAAGATTCTGAAGGCTCTGGACTTTTTGGGGCTTTTGTGCCTTTCAGTGTTGCGTGGAGGTGCTGGATCCCACTTTCAAAAGGGGACTGAAGGATGTGCTCTAATTGTCGGGGTATCATACTGCTCAGCCTCCTTGGAAAATTTTATTCCAGGCTGCTGGAAAGGAGACTAATTGTCAGACCTCAGATTGAAGAGGAGCAATCTGGGTAGAGGATGAGTTGCTGTTTAAGTCACAAGACCAAAAGAATGAGTTTGTGGACGCAAGTGGCTGAAATGAGTCTCTTCCGTAGGGTGTCTGTGCTCAGCTGGGTGATGTAGGGTGAGGAGCTCAGACACCTGGAGAGAGCTTGGAGTAGAGCTGCCGCTCCTGGAGCCAGTTGAGGTTGTTTGGGCATCTGATTGGGATGCCTCCTTGGCATCTTCCTCTTGAGGTCTTCTGGGTCCGCCATTCGGGAAGGGACCGCAGGGTAGACCCAGAACTCTCTGGAGGTATTATATATATATATATACCATCTGGCTCTGGAATGCATTGCGTTGCCCCAGGAGGAACTGGAAAACGTTGCACAGGAGAGGGACATCTGGAATACCCTGCTGCCACCGCAAGCCAACCCCGGATAAACGGAGGTGAATGGATGGATAGAAAAATCATTTTAGGAAGCAAATTTGCTGAGTTTAAGCCCTTAAAAATAATATGATGTTTTTTTTACTTTAACTAACACTATTGTTGTTGTGTTTTCAAGGGCTTTAAAGCAATGTGCTCTATTAGGCAACATCACTTTCACGATTCTTGAAACATCATTAGTTATTTTTTTTAATTAATTAAAATGACCTGCAGTCGTAATGGTGGACATTGTGTGACATTGTAACAGAAACAAAAAACCTCATTTGTAGGAGGTCAGAGAGGATTGTTTGTGTTAACAGAGCTTTTGACTTGGATTCTGGGAACTACAATACAAATCCGATCTTTTGTTAAGACAATCTTTCCCTAATCTCATTTTAACCAAGTAGTTTTGCTCATCTACATTTAACAAAAAAATGGATCCCAATGAACAATGTGATGCTACCAGACAAGAACACAGATATTATTCCAAAATCCTGGATTATGTGCAACACCAACCCTTTTGTTTTTATACCTCTGCACCGGTGACAGGGTCACATTTGTCATGAACATTCATTTGGACTCAAGGATGAATTGATTAGATTTTGGTGGTCAAAGGTCAAAGGTCACTGTGACATCATGGCATTTTTAACTTATTAATTCATACACCAATTATGACGATTAAACTCAAATGTCTCTTAGGATGAAATGAAGTAATGACATTTTATATCCAAAAGGTCAAAAGTCAACTTCAATGTGACATCATAATGTTCTGCAGAAACACTTCTTACCATGAGGCGGTAATTCAAGTTATTTATTTTTTAACGGTTAAATTCCAACATTAAACTTCACTTTTTACAATATCTTACAATGATAACCACAGTGTTCTTAGGGTCAAGGAAAGATTGCAGCTATGCCAAATAAATGCTGGTAACAGTTCGGGTTAGACAATTAAAATGATTGGTCAAAGTTAGGGAAAGACTGTGGTTAAAGTTAATTAAAAGGACTGTGCCAGGATGCAAACTCTCCTGCATCATTGTCAATTGTGCAACAAGCCCTTACCTTCTGGTTTGTTACATATGGGACACTACTCTCTGTGTTGGTACTGAAAATTGATGTTGGGTGTAGACTGTACGGCACAGAAACGTCACATATAGACAAACATGAATTCTTTGGGATACTGGGCTGCCTGCAGTGAGGGCACCAGAACACAGTCTCTACATGTATCATTAGATAATTTCTTTGGTAGAAGGTAAGAAATTTATTCATAGTAAAGTCTGAAACAGCTGAGGCATCTTCTCCCCAACTCTGATGTAATTGTCCTCACATCACATCCATGAGATGTCAATCAAGGTCCCACTTACTTTTCTGAACACAGCACTACAGGAAATGTTGGCCATAATGCACTTTACCCTGGCTTTAAAAGTCCTTATCACTATAATTATTTCTTCATGCTAATTCGTCTTAAGTCTCCAAATGAACATATTAACCATTCAATGATCTTAAAAAGCTAGATATTCCATCTATAATAGACAAAAAAAAAATAAAAGTGCTGGGCTCACATTAAGCTACTTCCATCCTTTGGTGTAAATACAACCTATGAAGATGAAGTCAGAGTTAGCTTAATGCTAACCCCTCTCTCTTTTCCTCTATCTCTCTTTCTCTGGGAATACAAATTTAAAAGGCCATTATACTCCATCACCTCCACCATGCACAGTGTCACTGCCATCACTGCAGTGTCAAGTGTTTTATTTCTGTATTAGAGGGGGAGAGATAAGTGTGTGTGTGTGTGTGTGTGTGCGTGTGTGAGCAAACATATGCCTAATGCTCTACCCACTGTATGCGTGTGTGAGTGTGTGTGAGTGAAAATATACTGTACAAGAGGTTAGCTGTGAGTGTGAGTGGGCCTTGCTCTGCTCTGGACTCACTTATCTCTCCTGCTGTGTAATGGATCCTGCTGGATATTTGCATAAGGTATGGAGGTGATGTCATTTGGTCCTCAGAGCTGCATTTCAATGATGTTTGACTGTTAGAGTAGTGGACATACTCTGAACAAGCTGCACCACTTCAGTTCACTCTGTTCAAAACTTTGATTAAACTTTTACCCAGGACTTCAACTGGGTTGAAAGTGATGTAAAAGATAACTTTGGTTATTCTAATTTTGATGTTTTAAGTTATACTTTCATAGTGGCCATCATTCATATTGGTAATAACAGCTTTGTACTGAACCAACACTGACACCAAGGTAAATGCTGAAATCCACAAATGCAATGACATTGAAAAGGCAAAGTCAAACATTCATTTAATCTTTATTAAGTATCACACATCCAATGGTTCAAATGTGAGCAGCTATTTATATATAAAGACAGGTGACAAATTAAAAGGACGAACCAGCATAAAGTGTCAATCTGCCTTGGCATTGATTCTACAAGTCTCTGGAACTGTACTGGAGGGACGTCCAACTCGTCTTTCCAAATCTCCCATTGGTGTTCATCTGGGTTGAGATGTGGTGACAGTGAAGGCCACAGCATATGATTGACACCATTTTCATCCTAAGCAAACCATTCACTGACCCCTCATGCACTTTGGATGGATAGAAATGCTTCTCCATTGGATAAAGGTGATGACTCAGAACAACTCTGTAATATATTTACTGACGCCTGCCCCATAGATCTAAATGCAGATGTCACTTCAGTCACTGCTCCTATAAACAGCTGATCAGTCCGTGTGACTGCAGCTCCTGTCCCAACAATGAACCCTCTTAGACTTAGATCTTTTCCTCTTGATACAAAATCCGAATCAAATGGGTCTGCTCAGCATTTTTATTTACACCAGAGAGCATAATGGGATGTTAACTGCTTAATTGTACCATGCAGTGCACCTGTGTGAAAGCATCTGCATTCATTATGTTTATATATACTGTATATACATATATATCTAAGAGCACTTTCCCATTCACTTGAATGTGAGGAGCGTTTTGCTGAGATTCTCCCTCCCCATCTTTTTCGAGTTTGTACTTTCAGATTTCAGTGTCACTGTTCAAATGTCAGCAAGGTGGAGAAACTTTCATGAACATGTGAAACAGTCCAGTTTACACAAAGGTCACGTCCAATCAGTTTAATTGTACTTCCTGTATTTGGAGCTCTCTTACAACATCTTCCTTGGAGGATGCTGAGCTTCCTCAACAACCCTCCCCTCACTAATAGCTGTTGTCTTAATACCAAAGTCGGGTATTTTTCAGGTTAAATTTGGGGTGGTGACGCTGGACAGCGATATTAATCTCACCGGCAACATCGTCGTGGTGGTAATGAAGGATGCCCGGTGTTATTTGTATCCTCGCATGTCGAGTGTTTTGTCAAAAGTAGGCGAGTTTTGCTTGCCTGGTAGATTTGTATTCTCTCCTGGGAGCCATGGCCCAGTAACAGACAGCAGTTGCTCGACATAATTAGACCGGGAAGGTCCTTGTAAACTCATTAATATCTTGCCCGGGCTGAAATGGCTGGCTCGCCGGTGGTTCCTTGGCAAAGAAACATGTAGGGAGTTTTGAGAAAAAAGGAAGATATGAAGTAAAAGTACAAGATAAAAACAGGGTTTGAAGTAAACAGACTGAGGTGTTGAGGGTTCACTATAAAGCTCAGGAGATGGTTTGTAAAGGAATTTAAAAGACGATTGCTTACCACAGCCTTTAAGGAGGAACACTGCTCAGTTGTTGTATTCATTTCTGTTCTTCCTCTGACCTGAGACAGTGCAGCTCAGCAGCTGTAAACATCAACGCTGTCCAAAAGCCACAGTTCACTAAATAAAGAGCAAAGCCCCGGATTTACCACAAGAGCTTCCAAACGTGTTTCCAGGGGATAATAAGGGACAATGATTAATGACTGACTACGATTGTGATCTGGTTGTTGTGATAAATTATTAGACATAGGTCAATACTCTGAGTGTCGAGGAAAGAACATGTGATTTAGGATACAGTAAATACCCATTAAATTATGCCTCACCCTTGCTCTAATAATACAATTTAATTAGTGTAGCTTAAAGGTCCCATATAGTATAAAGGTAGATGTCCATGTGTTGTTTGATTATAAAGCAGGTCTAGGTTCTATATTAATACTGTGAAAGTATCAAAGCCTCAGTCCACAGAGAAATGCTCACAGCCTGTATTCAGAAACTGAGCCTTAAAACCAGCCGTCAGGACTTCTGGAACTTTGTGATGTCACAACAAAGTGTTCACTGCTCCCAGACAATCGGAAGAGAGGATCAGAGCCTCCTCTCTTTTGATTGGCTCACTGACATTTTGTTACTAGAGCTCCAGAGAGAAGCTTGAGAGACCACAAATATACAGTATCTTCTCATGGATCAACACTTACAAACGTATCCAAGTAAAAAATAATCTGTTGCAACTTTTCTTTTTTAAGAAGAACAGCTTGTGGTTCTTGTGTCATTTCATCACGTTTTATTGAGTTACGGCTGTGTGATGTGTTTCAAAATCTCTGTGCAGATTTGTCAGCTATACAATTTATGACTAACAAGACCAATGCTTGAACTGTACCAATTTTGGTAATGAAAAATTCTATTTCTGAATATAGACAGCAGGCACCAAACTTTGCTTTTGTTTATACCATTAGATGAGGGGTTCAGCAGCTCACAGTGTGAATGCTTGAATGATGTGTTGTGTGTTATTAGTTAAAATACATTGTATTTGTTCATAATTGTAACTTGGTGAAGATATGACATAGTTCAGGACAAATTTATATATAAATGCAGGTAATTCTAAACGGTTCACTTCCTTCCTCTTTCCTCTGGATTTCGCACCCTCAGTAGACATTGTTTAATTTTACAGGGTCACAAGCGAGAGTGGCTGAGAGCCACTATTCATGCAGGTACAGTAAGACACAGCCGTTCCACAATGCCTCAGTATTAGATTAAATGACATGTTATGATTGCCTTTGTCTGCAACGTATGACTTCAACCAGTGGGACAGTGAACGCAGCAATAATCAAAATAATCATATTTTTCATTGTGTTACATTTTAGTAAATGAAAAAGTTGTGATATTAAATCATTGTATGGAACTTCTCCTCCAACCTAGATGAATCTGGGGGTTGGTCGAGCATTCAGATTACTGTAATTAAAACTTCTGGACTCCAAACACCTGCTTTATGCAACCATCTTCGGCAATTTGACCTATACCTAAACAGTGACAGGCCGTACATGCAAAAGAGGCCGGCGGAGGAAAGGCCAGTTTGTGGATCGTCCCAGAATGCCCTGCAGTTCCTCTCCGCACACACACAGTTAAGTCCCCATGGGTACACCTACACACTTTGTGACCTCTCTGCTCAGCGGACATCATCAGGCAGATTAAAATCAGTTAATGTACTTGGGGCTAGTTGACTCTCTATCTCACACGCACACACAGACACACACACACACACACACACACACACTCACACAACCATCAACCAGCCATTTGTCACTCACTTTTTAAAATTAATACTCATTGTTTTTGCTAAGCAGAGGATGTCCCGGAGGCTGCCTCACAGGGTTGTGTGTGTGTGTGTGTGTGTCTGTGTGTGTGTGTGTGCGTGAATGTGTATGGACTGCACATTAGATTCACTGAAGAGAGGGTTTCAGTGGATTACTACAGCCCCAAAGTGCTGTGCCCTTTCATTAACCTTGCCTTTTAGTCGTCTCATTTAATACAAAACAAATTTCTAATCTGCAGCCTGCTAAACAGTTCTGCAGCTCGGTCTGTGGCTATGTATGTGTGCGTGTGTGTGCGTGTGTGTGTGTGTGTGTGTGAGAATGTGTGTGTGTTACTGTTACTCTTATTGCCTTGGGTTCTCGCTGCCTAGCCCTCTAATTACTCCCCGAAACAGGCGGCCAGGCTCCTCCTATGTGCTATCATCATTTTAAATTTATTTTGATTGATTTGTGTCAGCTTTAACTATGCTTTGGGCCGAGGTCGATAAATAAAGATCAATACTTTAATGTTTTCCTCTGAACCTTTATTAAAAAATAGATTGGCTATAAAGAGGGCTGAATTACGAGGAGGAGTGCCTACTTCCAATGCATGTCAACTGGAATCTAATTGAACAACACAGAACCAGTGGAGATTAGTCCAGGGAGTGTGAGCTGCAGGAGGCCCCGAGTGTTAGAGAGAGAGGGGGGAGAGCTGGAATGAGGAATTGATGCTGGAAGGTGAAAGAGAGAGAGAGAGAGAGAAAAAAAGAAAAGTTGGAGAGTTGTTTGGTCTTGCTACAACTTGTGATGTGCTTCTGCTGTGATTTTCAGATCTTAATATTAAGTAAAAGACAGTGAACAGTGCAAATGTGAGCAGTGGTTACTGTTCCACTGCTTTATGATGTTCAAGGAGGGATTTGCTTTTGTGCTTGAAAATAAGATTATTAGGTTATTATCAGCAGGGAAGCTGTCAAGATAGTGCACATAGTGTTATTTGGTATTTGAGATGCAGATGTGTGACAAATTACAAGTGGAGAAACACAACAAATGAATGAAAATCATGTGAATCATACGCTATGGCCTAGAGCTGAGCAATATCACCTTAAATCTATATCGAGATTAATTTACATTGAAACAAGATCTTATTAAATCCACCTCTGCATAAGATTTTCTGTTCTCACCTCTTATTAATGCTGTGTGTAGAAAATACTGGATTGCTTCTTGAAGCAACATTTATTTAACCTATTTTGTACTTAAGAGTACTTAGGCTTTTGTGGATGACTTCTTATTTTTGTGTGTGATGTAGATAGCAAATATGGTTGATGGCTCCGAAACGGCCTGGGAAGGGAAGACTTATGGGTCCAGGGTGAAGTTGTATCTAACTTTCAAAGTGGCATTACTGTTGTCACGTCTGTTGCAAACACCAGAGCACTTTCTGTTTTTCCCCAGAGCCTCATATCTACCACCAACACAGGACAGACAGACAACATGGCTACCACTATCAGTCTGGCTACTGGCAAAAGCAAGAAACAGTTAGAAACCCTGATCTCAGTGCTGTTCTAAAGACACAGTAAAACACGCGTGTATTAATAAGGATAGGCAGGCAGGTTTTGTTATGTTCTGGTGTCATTGAAATGAGGCCAACTGAATGTTGGTTTTGAAGCTCTCTCCATTGAGCGAATGCCAGTCCGAGGTTAATTCTTCTTTCACCTTGGTTTCTATCACTCTCCATCTTCACTTTCTTCCAATAACGGGGCTCTTCTTCTTTTTGCACAGTTACTAAGGTTGTTCCACCTTCTGCAATAACTCAGGGAAGCTACCAATAACTAACAGGGAAAACAGCAGCGCTATCATCTTTCTGTTCTGGCCGCACAATTGCAGACACACTTCATTTGTGCCGTAAATGGAATAATTACAGAATTACATAGTATTATGGTTTATAGGGAATCAATCTAAACACTGGTGTTGCCATTTCCCAAATTTGATTCTGTATCTGAAAGTAGTGATTTGATTTGGAAAGTAATGTTGCTCTACAGCAGCGGTTCCCAAACTTTTCCAATTCAAAATGTTAGCTCCTCACATTCAACCCCATAACAATACAGAGGCCAAATATTGCGTTCTCTTTTTATCTTAATGAAAACGATTGAACACTCAGGACTGAGGAGTTTTTAAACATTTTGTTTGAAAACGTTTAAAAACATAATTGTTATATAGATTTTTTCACCAAAGTTGTACTGTTTTGAAAATGATTTGTCGGCCCACTTGCAATACTTTAGTGGGCCCCGGCCAAAGGAACCGTGCTTGGGGAGAAAACACTGAAAAGGAAGTACAAATTTGAGCTTTTACTACTTCAAATCAAACGCTGCATTGTCTTTATGAGTGTGTCTCATAGGATCTTGAAATCTGCTCAAACCTCCAAATAAAAATTTCAACTGAAAAAGGTATGATGACACTAAGATCAACCCTGTCTCCAAGAAATTTCATTTATATACAATTAAACTGCGTTACCTTTACAATTATGTTTTCTCTTAACGTAATAAGGATATATTGTTCATTTATAAATTTGGCTCCTGACCGATACATCGACACTGAACATTCACAGATTTGTTTTCTGCCAACATAGCTAACCTTGCAGTACAATATTACAGGCCAGTTCAATAGATTTCTCTGAACATAATCCAGGCAGAAATGACGTTTCCTACTAAACGTATTAGCTGTTGCAGTTTAGTTGTACATTAACATCATTTCGCAAAATTTCACGGAATTTCTTGGAAACGGGGGAACACTGGATAACGCACACATCACACTCTCTGTTTCAGTGTGAGCTCCACAGCTGTGGCCTCTGTCCGTCCAGCACTCAGTCCTGAGGGGATCAGAGTTTTGAGGGCAGGGCAGGAAGCATGTTGAGGTGGGATTAAAATGCTTTTGTTGTTATTTGTGCCACTGTCATCGTCAGACAAACTGAAAGAACGCACTGTCCTCTGGTGCATCAACTGACTTTTCAATCCACACTGTGATTAACCTTTTGTACACGGCGCAGATTATGGCTTAAATGTGGTGTGCTTACATAGACACACACACACACACAATCATGGACACTGCATTTGAGCTCAGTGTTGTTTGTCTGTCGCGTTGTGTTGTCAGTGTGGGAACAGGACGACACACTCAGGTAACATTTAACTTATCTATATTGTGGTAATAGGAGACACAAGTCATTACACAGGTCATTAGTAATAGATAGATAGATAGATAGATAGATAGATAGATGGATGGATACTTTATTCATCCCTTGGGGGTAATTCAGATGTCCAGTAGTTCAATAGTGGTAATAATAATTGTTAATAATTAACAATAATAGTTCAATAGTCCAGTTCATGATCCACTGCCTTTGGCTGAGGTGTTGTATAGCCTGGTGGCAGTGGGAATAAAGGATCTCCTGAACCTCTCTGTTCTGCAGCGCAGTGAGATGAGATGTTTGCTGCTGTAGCTGCTTCTCTGTCCTGCCAGAATGTTGTGGAGAGGATGGTTGGTATTGTCCAAGATGGCCTCCATCTTATATTGCATGTGTCTCTCAACAACAGTCCTGAGTGAGTCCAGACTCCTGCCAAGCACAGACCCAGCCTTTTTTGACCAGCTTGTCCAGTCTCTTTGTGTTCATGTCAGACATGCTGCCGCCCCAGCATGCTTCAGCATAACTTGTATGTCAATATAAAATAAACCCTTAAATGTGCTTATGGTGTGATGCAATCTAAGTAATGTATAACAAAACAAACACCCCATAATGGCAGTTTAAAACGTGAACCTTTAAAGCTGCTGTAATTATTAGGGGTTATGTGAAAGGGGTCAATTCTAGTTTTGTTTGTTTTGGTTTTACGGTCCACAACTTCACTGTTTTTAGTCTCAGCACTTTCATCAACCTTGTTTACAACAGCAGCTGTTTTCAATGAGAAAGTTCTGATAAACCTACTGTACACTACCTTCCCGGCACCAAACATAGACTGCAAATAAAGATGGACGTAGCCTCTGTGATGTCACTCACAGGTTTCTGAAGAGCGGTTTTGAAGCTCAGAGTGGGCTGGTCCACCGTCACCATCTTGTCAGTGTCTGACTCCGCCTAACTCCTCGCTAATCCAAAAATGATATGCACATTTGGTGGAGTGGGGGCTTAGCTGGTTTGTGACCATCGCATTAGAAATCACCCATCATGTTTCAAAAACAAAATGTAACTATTTAAATATTTAATTAAAGAAGACAAGTCCTTTCAAGTCTGTCTCAAGTCTAAGTCAAGTCTCAAGTCATGAACATACCATGTCTAAGTCAAGTCGGGTGTGTTATCAGTGTTAGTCAAGCAAGTCTCAAGTCCTCAAATTTGTCTGACTTGAGACAAGTCATGTGACCCAAGTTCCCCACCTCTCTCAATGAATACAGTGTAATCAAAACCAATCAAACCTATAGATATGAAAACAAAACACATTGTAAGGCATAGACTTCTTTTTAATAACTCATTTTTGTATCACTTTACAAACTATCAGTCTTCTTTGATTTGATTGATTTGATGGGAAAATAAAGTCACTGCCTCAGTAAGTTGAGGACTATTGGATCTTTACATTGGACCTAGTTAATTCAAACATACACAGCTATGAGTCTGTAAGAAACAAGTTTTAATAGATTTATAGTAAATTAGAACCTTTCAACAGAGACACCCTGCTGAGAGGAAATGATCTTTCACTGCAGGTTGCCGGCACATGGTAAAACCACAGTTATATCCGGGGAATAGTACTGTATGTTTTAAGAGTGTTGATCCAAGAGATGGTGAAAAAAGATGGCCTGACATTTTAATATTCATCCTGTTTATTCCACATTTCCTCACCAGATTGCAATGCATTTCTTACCAAGTGCAAGAACAGAAACATTTTCAGTTAAATCCAAAAATTATCTGAACAGAAGGTGGAATCACTGCAGCACATAAGATCCTATATTTCACCATACTGTCACGTTTATTTGAATAGCAGATGTATGAAAGCCTAGTTAAATGCAAGGGATTAAACACAATATAAACTTGATCCATTTCACTAACTGGCTCTTAATCTGTCATTGTCGCTGTCTCAGGTGGTAGAATACTGATGTGCCGCCTCCCAGCTCCTCGCCGCTGCCTGTCTCTGATCTGCCACCAGCCCAGTGTATGATTGGAGCTCACACATAATGGTGTGTGTTTGTGTGTGTGTGTGTGTGTGTGCGTGTGTGTGTGCGTGTGTGTGTGTGTGTGTGTGTGTGTGTTAGATGGATGAATTTTGCCAGCACTTATAAGTTTCACTGATCAATGGTCCTGAGAAGTGAAATCCTATTTGGAAGAAGATGTAAAAGGAAGACCTTGAGATGTGTCCACACACACACACACACACACACACACACATGCACAGTGGCCAGTGATGGTTGGTTGGAGGGAAGACTTCGGCTGGCGAGAGTGTCAGAGGGTACTTGCCGGCTATAGTGCATTTTGCTGTAATGGCGTCCCAGTTGTCTTGTCAGAAATCAATGGGAACCAGGACTCTCTGCAAGCACATGGAGGTCAAGGCTTCGTCTGCCTAAATATTTAATTCAGGGAACACGTCTGGAGCTTTTAAAGATGCGCACACTGCCCTCTTTTTTTTTCTCCTGTGGTGAGTATTTGCGGACACAAGTACACACTCTTCACATTCTTTTTAGGGTTTACTGTAAATGCATTGCTTACACGCATGTGGAAACACAAACCACGCAGGCAAAAACGCACATTAAACACACATACACACATACACACACACACACACACACACACACACACACACACACACACACACACATAAACAAACACATTCACGGACTGGGTGGCACTGCCAGTCCATCCTGGCTAGGTCAGGGCCGGGTTAAAATCAATTCTAATCAATTATTAAGGGCTTGTGTATCTCACGAGATAAAAAAGGGAGCCAGTGGGTTGAGCTGATGGATAGAGTCCACTCCTTCTGTGGACAACTACTCAACCCCCCCCCCCCAAAAAAAAATCTGAAAGGAAATATCTGATGAGAGGGCAAAAGTGTAAAGAACATCAGTGTATCTGATTTAAGCATGTGGCTGATAGTGTTGTATTATTTTTACTTGTTCACGTGGATGGCAGGATTTCTAAATAACTTAGTTGACATTGGGAGGTGAAGATGCAGTTAAGCAGATCATTTTCGATTCACTCATCCAGCAGACACGCAGCAACATTAGCAATCATCGAGAGGCATGTTTCTGACCTGAATCATACAAACTCCAATCTTCACTCTCCTCTAAGCTCCGTTTTGTTCAAAGTGCTAAATGCTCCACTATGTTCAACAGCTAATCGCTAACTTTTTCTGCTGTTTGGTGCTGGGTAATACAGTAAGTGTACAGTCATTTGAGAGTTTTGTCACTGAAACACCTGCTGCTGCTGATGCTGAAGGTGATGAGAGCACTTAGATTGAAAACAGTGAATTTCTGGCCCGTCAAACCAAGACAATTGGCTAAATAATGCCAAAACGCTCCGCAGATACAAGCAAAACTAAAGAGTCAGGAAATAATTCTGATAATTCTCAGAGGGTTTGACCCCTTTCACATCACACATAGTCATTTGACCCATTGTACAATTTTTAGAGGAGTGTCATGAGTAGTTAGCAACATGATCCAGTTATTAAGTAATCTCAACTTCCTCATATTTTGCTATTACATGCTTGTGTCCTACCCCAAATAAAACATCTTTCGGTCCAGCTTTGCTAATTGCATTCTGACATTTTGTCTGACGTGCGTCGTGGCTGGAGCATGAAGTTCACTGCCCACCACCAGCCGCGTCCTTCCACCAACAGAGGACACGTCAGGGTGGAGCCAGGGTGACCCAGATGGGCCTAACACCAATCAATGCCGGCTCGTCTTAAGTGTGATCACTAAAGACAGATGGACAAACACACATAAGCGCGCACACACATACAGAGACAGAATGGCCACGCTTTGGTCGATGAGCCCCTGGGCTGGTCTGAAAAGGCGTCACATGTGAGAAGCATGTCGTTCCAGCCTGATGAGCAATCTGCCTCATCAAAAGACCTTTATCCCAATCAATAAGGCTTTCGGCAAGGGAGTCTTGTGCCGCCTGTCCACAGTCTTCACCGCACACCGCTCTGTGGGTGACTGCGCCTGCGCGCGCTCAGTGGGGGATATGTTAGTGTGTGTACATTGTGCATGTCAGATGCAAGGTTTTACTCAATGCTGTGCACTAATAAGAGGAGCGGATGTTAATCTTTTCCGGTGTAGATGCCTGTGCACATCTTACATGTCTCATGAGAAGTATGCATGGGTTTGACAGTTAAAGTGTCTTTTTGGTCTTTTTGTTCTGCTATATAATCAAATTCATGGTTAGCCTCTGTGTATGTGTCAGAGAAGAAGAAAAAAATGCTCTGTCTCTCTCTCTTTTCAGTTTTGCTGTAACTCCATTTATTTAAAGCTGGACTCCAGTAGTAGACTTCTATTAAATTAGGACAACCAAACGCTAATGTCAGCATGCTAAATTTAACAATCCTAACATGCTTAGAGGGAATGTTTACTTACCGTTTAAAGGTTGGAGAAATGAGCTTGTAACCAGAAGGTTGTGGTTCGACCTCTGCTTCAGGAGGCTCAGCCTGGGTGGTGAAAGAGCAGCGCTTGCCCCTCTGTAGCTACTAGCGGGCTGCTTCTTTGAGTCCAGCAAATCAGACTGCTTTCAGTGTCTGCAGGTCATAAATACAGACAGTTATAAATATTCTAAAGTTTAGAGAACTTAAAATGTTGACCTTATGAAGTGAAATGATGTAAGTTTCATCCGGACATGAATGTTCCCCATTTAAGAATGTTAACTCATTTAAGTTGTGGAGGCATTTCACTCAGAGATAGATGAAAATTATAACTTGCTGCTTTAGGGTTCAACCACTGGGGACCACGAATGTGTGACCATTCAATCATTTTTGAGATATTTCACTAAAATCAAACATTCCAACCTAAAGTTGGTGGTAGAGGAAAAAAAACAGGTAATCAACAAAGTCAGTGGGGTCCATCCTTTGATGGACGCGCATGTCATACAAAATTTCATCAAAAAATAAATAAATATATACAAAAGTAAAAATAATGATCTAAATTGAAGGTAGCACATCTAGTACATCACCAGTCTTTCTGCTGAAAACATCCAATAAGGTCTCTATCTTGCTCTTCCCTTTCTGCTTGTTGCTGCATCATGACATGGACGTCAATATTATTCATTTCTTTTAAAAAAAGACAAAACCTTTTATACACCACAAAGTGTACAATAGTTCTGAATGAATATATAATACATATGCACATTTGTTTTGTGAAACTTCATCACTCTGAATTTGACATTGTCTTTGTGTGTCATGTTGCAAGTGAAGCAAAAGACACTTCCAATCTGATTTGATTAAAATTTGGTTTGGATCTGATTTGCAAAAATCTGATTACATTCGTTTTTTTTGTCGTTGTCCAGACTCTCTAAGATCAGTCCACAATATGCCACACGATGGATCTGGGCTGACATTCTGAACAAGGCCAAAGTACAAAATGTAATAACCTTGATGACATCACCATGACATCACCAGTGGTTATCTTCTCACACCTGACTCCTCCAGAGCCACAGAAGTCATTATATATTGAGTATTACCCTTTATGACAAATCAATTAGTGGAGTGCCCCTTTCATTTCTGTTATATAGAAAACAAAACCGGTGGCAATCTGTGGTTGCATCTCTATAATGTGTCAGTGTATTATCGTTATCATATTATATGATGATACAAAACACCATTCTCCAAGAGTTTTTAGCTGGTTACAGGAGAGCTGTGAATTCATTTGTTATCTTGCTCATACCGCTGCTCCCGCAGGGGGCCAGCTAATTAACCTAATAAAAACATTAACCATTTTCCTAAGGTAAATTGAATTGACTTGTCAACGGTGTACATCAATACACATAAGGAGCTTTAGTGTTTAGTGGGAAGAGCGTTGAAAGTGGTTGGGTGAATGGGGACTGGTTCACTAGTAATCTTTCTTGCTGATCTAGCTGCTCTATTTCCTGTCTGAGTGTGGCGAAAATGATTTCAAATTAAAAGTATGAGCCGTATGTCAGGAGGTTTCTCTCTGTGTATGCTGGTTAAACCTTTTGGAGAGCGGGATGTGATGTGTTTTAATTGTTTTTGGAGTTCACAAAACAATTTGGTGGTAGACAGAGCACCATCTGCAGACACATTTTTTAAAAGTCATAACCCTTCATGTTTAATTTGCTCAGTTAACTAATACATTTTTTTAAATTGTATTTTCCAACACCGTGAATGCTGTTTTAAAATCATTCACTCTGCAAGGAATAAAATATTGATGGAGAAAAGCTGAATCTCTATTATGGTTCCAGGCGCCACAGGTACTGGATGAATCATTTTTCAGTCTACACCACAGCCATTTGTGCCCACAAGCTTTCCCACACTTTAGAATTAGGTCCAAAATATTCAAATTTGGTCCATTTTTCCTTAATGAAGAGTCTCGACTGAAAATTTCATTTTGATAAGCTGCTCTGTTTTGCTACATTTCCTGTTCAGTTGTTTGAGTTGTGACAATGCTTTGCTTTTTTTAATGTAAATTCTCATAAATCAACTTTGTGCTTTTGTAGCTGAAGCTGGTGAACATGTTCACAATAGAGGGTGACACAGGAGTGGATTTTCACTCCTGTCCCACTCCCATAAAAATACTACCGTCCCATCCCAAAACCCATTCCCATTATGCGTGTTTTCTTATTTTTTAGGAGACTCCAACTCCATTGTTGGCAATGGCATTTTATTTAGAGTGCTTCCCGCAGGCTTAGAATTTACTTGTGGTGGTGGGTGGTGCAGCATGCAGAGACACTTGCAGTTTAGAAGGTGATACTTTATCCCAGGTTATTTTCTGTAGCTACAATTTCCATATCCCCCAAATGCCTCACATGCAGTCCATTGGTAGACACTACAATTTCCTGATGTTCCCTAAAAGCCGCACATGCAGACTATCAGTAGATGGTACGGTTTAAAGATGTTCGCTTAAACACCTCACACGCAGACTCTCTGTAGAAGGTACAATTTATTCCATAAACACCTCACCTGTAGATGCTAGCAAGGCGGCTCCGCTCAGAGAAGCCTTTAGCCCACACTCAGTCACTGCAGCTCAGACAGGTGTGTGGCCAAAAGTGAGATAGTTGGATAGATAGGAGTGTTTGGGAAGTTTATAAAGATTGTATCTCTCATTTAACTACAAAACTTTTTTTGAAATGAAGTCAACAAGATCAAGGGGTTGCATTTAAATCCCCTTTTGGAATTTGGGATTTTGAATTTGTGATTTCTGCTGTTTAGAATTAAATAACATTTTTGACAAACTCACCAAAAAGTAGGTTCCAACAGGTTCTAGAAACCTCAATCTTTTTTTTGCAACAGGTCTTGAAATATCTGAACAAACTGCTTCAATGCGACCTACAGTACGGTCCAAAATCGAGTAACTTCAAAAAATCTGAAAGGATGCCAATATTGATTTAAAGTGTGTTTAAAGTCTGGATGTGAAGTGGGGTAAAAAGTTTTGAAATAGTTCTAAAAATGTAATACCAAATGTTACACTAACTTTACAAAAAGCACTCGTGGATTAAAGTTATTTATTTTTCCTGCATGAAAAGGTAGTAAAATGTAAAAGTGCAGAGTGCTAGGTAGATTTGATTGACAGTGTGATCTCTGGGAAATGTAGTGCAAAAACACAGAAGCAACTTTACCTACAAATTACAGAGACAAAAAAACATACAGAACTAGAGGAGAAACGCTTCACATTTTTACAATTTCAATTCACTTTCTTTTTACCATTTTCTTTATTCCATCCCTTTGTTTTCCTCTGTCTCTTACTCTATTACAGCCTCCCACTGTCTGCCATGCTGCCTCATCCTGTTAATGTTAAGTGCTGGCTGATGTTTTAATAAATTAAGCTTGATTAAGAAGATTGTCACCTTTTGATTTAAAAAAAAAAAAAAAAGAGAGAGTTGCTGTGTGTTTCACTGCTTCTGTTTGTGTGCTGAGAAGTGAGATTCTGGTTGGAGGGTGTGTGGAAGAAACACCCGCTGATATTGTGTCTTCACTGGGGAGTGTCATCCTCAGTGTGTGTGTGTGTGTGTGTGTGTGTGTGTGTGTGTGATGCTTTATGAGAGCTCTTCTCCCTCAGCCATTAAGCTCCTTCCTCTGGTCTCTCCCTGTGGTGGTGTAATGACCTGCAATCAGCTCTGAGTGTATTGCCATTAAAAGGCCTTCTCCTTTCTACCCTGCACGAAGCCAAACGGCTCTGTTAGAGAAATAATAACACACAGGAGGCAACGGCTACCTCTCTAATTATTACAGATCTATAGTTTCTCTTACCCCTACCACCCACCATAATGGTCATGGTTGGGGTGTTTTGTGTACTTTTTTTTTTTTTTTTTTTTCTGAGAATATTCTGCCTCATAGATAGTGATGGAATTTTTCAGATACGTATTCATTGGGTCAGGCAGCTAGGAGAAAGCTTGTCGTCCTGTCTGGAAATGTATAAGGCAAGACTTTCCCAATAATTAGCATTAATAAGCAGTACACAAACATGTAATAAATGGTTTATAACACACTATAATGTTGTTGTACGCAACAATAAGGACATTTAATTGTCAGCAATTCCAACCTCTCCCGTAAAGACATATTTGATATTCTTTCCATACGTTTTACTGTATCTATATATGCCAATCATTACCTGTTTATATACACCTGTGACTGTATTCCATCAGTATTACTGTGCCAAACAAGTTGTTTCAAAATGTCAGATTTTGGGTTGACCACGATGTGACAAGTGTGGACAAGTGGTGGAAAGAGATGGACCGGACAGAGGAGGAAGACAATAAATGGGACCGTTAAACGGACTATGTGGTCTGATCTAGCATCTGATTTTAAAACAATCACCTAAATTAAGCTAAACCAGGCTCTCCATCCCTTTTATGCCTCTATGAAAAACAAGAATTTGAACGGAACAGGAATTGAAATATAATGTAATGCCAGGCTGCAACAATGTGCGATACAGTTTGAAGTTTAGGCTCTCCAGGTCATAGCAAACATTTTGCAGAAAACACACAAATCTGGGAACTGATAGATCTTAGCGCTAACACGGAGGGAAGTTAAAATGGTAAGATCATTTGAGATGGGTAAACATATTGACAGGGACAACTCAGTAACACCTCCACATTGGTAGGGACATGTCCCTACTGTCCAGACCTGTAACTGCAACCATTTTCTTTTCTGTCTTCTACTAGAGAGCCCATGGGGGTGAACATCCTTGGCTCCATGTTGCCATGGATTTAAAAAGCACCTGGCACCAAAACAATCTATACCACCAATCTACACCACTGTGAAACACCACAACTTTGGAGGTAAGTGAAATCATGTCAGTGACATGGTATAAATGTGAATCGTCCATGAAATACTGGCACACAAACTACAAGAGTAACAAACAACAGAGGAGTGATGACATAACAGAAAACTACTGCAACAATTCCACAATTAATGGTGATATCCAGATGAATGTTAATGTTAATGTGTTATGTTAATAATCATTCCAATCTTTAAGCATGCTTTCTACTGCATCTTTGTGTTGCTTGGCAACCATTCTGCTAAATGTCACTGAAGAACTACATCGCATGGTGGAAGATTATTATTTGTTATCAATAAATTATTGCATTTTTTTTCTCTTCTTTTATGAAACCTTTGCATGTATATGTAGAAACAAGAAATAAGTAAAAAATAAAGTTAAAATAAATAAGTGACACACAAACTAAAGAGTGATGTGATTTTGTGAGATGTGCATTGTACAAAATGGAAGCAGGGAAAAACAGGTAGCCTGGCTCTGTTGTCAATTAAAAACGTGTTAATTAATGAGCCTTAAATGTAATGGTCTGCATGCTGTAAGTCTTTAGATGGAGCCGGATTCTCCAGCTCAGGAAAGACAACAAAAAATAATTGTATTTACAAAATTTTTAATTGTAACTTTAATGAGTGGTCCTTTTTTAGAGCTTATGTTTTTCCACCCACAAACTTATAACTCATTTTTGTCCAAGCAAAACACTATAAAACAGTTCCCTTTTTTAATGCACTGTTATAAATTTACAACACATCCCCATGATTTTGGCAGCAGCCTTGAGCTCAAGGTGATTGGCGGCCCTTCGGTCTTTCTCTCTTAACCCTTTGACCTCTTCTCCAGTGTGGTTTTATTCTGCAACAATTCAAGCAATTTGTCCACAGTGTGTTAAATATTAATTCCAAGGGCAACTACACAAATACCAATAGATCTCTGCTACTTCTCAGAAAAGATTAGTGCTTTAAGTATTGTTCTTTATATATGAGAAGACCTAAATACAGGCTAATATTTTTACTCACTGCATGTTACAGTAATCATGTTGTTTAAGTTTTTATTAACAATATGGTATCTCGCTGACATCTATATATGAGAACTGCTAGCTAACTAGCTAACTAACACTTTAATGCTATGTGGGTAGCAGTTAATCAATTTATTCCAATCGAGTTTAGACTTTAGAGGTGTGTTTCAAGTAAGGACTTTGACAGTTATATCTTCTCTCTTTCTGTGTTCATTTCTTACTACATGGAGGCTCCAGTATATTGTTTAGCATCATAGCTTAAAGTCTGGCCTCTCTTCATATCAATGACCAACACTGAAATAGTACACTAAGTGGATAGTAGAGTACACAGCCATTTGAAAGAAAAAATGTATTGATGTGTTTTAATAGGTCTGGACTCAGAGTTCCCATTTGATATAAATGGATATTTATTTTCTAAAAACATCTTATCCTGTTCAGGGTCAATTGGGCTGGAGCCTATTCTAGTCTATTATAGTGCTGACACATACAGACAACAAATAAATTCATACTTATGGGTGACTAAGAGTCCTGCATCTGAAGGAAACCGACATTTAAACCAGACACAAAGGAGCCAAATGGCAGGTGTGTTCATACACACAGCCCTGTTTATGATTATTAATGCTCTAATTCAGATGTATACTTAACCTGATGCATATTTTACATTAAATCTTATACGAAACATTTCCAGTGGCAACAATTTAGCCTCAACGCTTAACCCTCTTTTACTTGTTAAACTCTATAAAATCTGATATCAGAGAAATTTAAAAAGGCCTCCAGGGTCACTCGGATGATATTTTAGATGAACTAATAAGTTTTGCTAGTGCTACATAGCCAACATCACCATTACCAGCTGTTTACGTACCAGTCTAGAAGAAATGTAACGAAATGTTCAGCATCAAACTTCATTCATTCACTCACCAACAGCTGTCTCCAGAGGTAGAAAGCAACACCACTCTTGTCTGTATCACGTCTTTTCTTCTATTGAAGTTAGCATGCTAACCAGCTAGCCCCCCCCCGACTCCGTCTCGCCACTTTCAATAACAATATTGACTTACTGTAGACTCCAATCTGCCCTAAAGACATAATGCTGCTCAGAGGGTGTATTATAACCTCCTGTATTCTGAAGACAACATCTGCTGAAGCTCTTTTCTAGCAACAGTCACCAAAACCTGCTCCTGGCAGAGAAAACATATAAATAGCCCCTTTAAAACATAATAGTATTCTCTTTATGGAAAGTTTTGATTGATGTCCTTACACCAATGAAACAAAACATGCAGTCCACTCACACATGAAGCAAATAACATTGATTATCTCATAATAAAGTCACATGTCAATGTCTAGGATACATTAGACAGTTTTCTTCTAATCCATTAGATGGTGGGCCACAAGATAGCCTCAACGCTTAACCCTCTTTTACTTGTTAAACTCTATAAAATCTGATATCAGAGAAATTTAAAAAGGCCTCCAGGGTCACTCGGATGATATTTTAGATGAACTAATAAGTTTTGCTAGTGCTACATAGCCAACATCACCATTACCAGCTGTTTACGTACCAGTCTAGAAGAAATGTAACGAAATGTTCAGCATCAAACTTCATTCACTCACCAACAGCTGTCTCCAGAGGTAGAAAGCAACACCACTCTTGTCTGTATCACGTCTTTTCTTCTTAGCATGCTAACCAGCTAGCCCCCCCCGACTCCGTCTCGCCACTTTCAATAACAATATTGACTTACTGTAGACTCCAATCTGCCCTAAAGACATAATGCTGCTCAGAGGGTGTATTATAACATATGTATATATTCTGAAGACAACATCTGCTGAAGCTCTTTTCTAGCAACAGTCACCAAAACCTGCTCCTGGCAGAGAAAACATATAAATAGCCCCTTTAAAACATAATAGTATTCTCTTTATGGAAAGTTTTGATTGATGTCCTTACACCAATGAAACAAAACATGCAGTCCACTCACACATGAAGCAAATAACATTGATTATCTCATAATAAAGTCACATGTCAATGTCTAGGATACATTAGACAGTTTTCTTCTAATCCATTAGATGGTGGGCCACAAGATAATCAAAGAAATTTAGAAATGATATTTAAGAAATGATAATGATGACTGATAAAAATGCAACTGGAATTGACGTTGTTACTGTTCACACGTGGCACTGTGAGCAACAGTCACATATTATTGTTATTATATTTGACTGATTTACTGAACTTGTGTTATCTTTTCATATCACACATGTCTGCTATTTCAGAGGTCTGTGATGCAAGCAACAGAACCTCTGGAACTTCCTGTCAGAAATTTTCAGAATAAAAACTCATTGCTGTATTGCTGCAAAACAAACAAACATAACAAAACCTCCTGGTGCTCCTGGTCTGAGGAGAGACAAAACATGAACCAGTGATAAGGTGTTGGGTTGTGTCCTGGAACACTGATCCACAGCGGCTCCACTTACAGAATTTATTGGATCAGCCAGATACCACAGGGAACCTTCAGAAGTCTTGTAGAGTCTGTGCCTTGGCCTGTAGGAACTATTTTGGTATCAACATCAGGGTGCGGTGGCCAAGATGCTTTGTTACTTGAGTGTTTGTGTTGATTCTAACCTACACAGTACTGCTGGAGATGAATCAGGACCAGACCAGGTTCAAACTGAAGCATTATGTGTGTAAATCATGTGGGCACTGTAGGGAATTATTGTATAGTGTTTTCTTGAATTACAAAGATGTGCTCCAAGGTCAATAGAATTGGATGTGACAAAAGGAAAACGCACAACATACAGAAGCTTTAATAGGGACCTTGCTCCGATTGCAAAGTCCCTATTTTTATTATTGCCATGGCAACCGCCCCAGCTTCAATGGTACAGCTGAGGGCTGAGGTTGGACATCGGTGCTGACCCAAAGAAATTAGATACACACACGTGAACATGTCTCACACACATACATACACACACACAGATTACACTGTATACAGATTCAGGTAATTATATTGTGTTTATGATATGAAATCAGAATATACAAACAGTTTGCACTACAACAACAACAACACACACACACACACACACACACACACACACACACACACAGAGGTATTGGCTGCCACTTCTTCCTGTTTGAATGCCTTAACACCAGTGAGTTCTTTCTACACTTACTTCCTGGATCAACTGCTACTCACTGTCCATATTACAAGACTGCTTCCATTAGAATGAACCGCCCAGACAAAATACTGGTGAGGTTGATCTTAAAAATAAAAAAATAGATATACTGTCTGTGTGGAAAATGTCTTCTGCATGAAAAGGGAGCCAGGGATGTCATTCAGCTAAAAGAGGATCTCTCCTGAGCAGAAACAAAACACAACTTTTTCTTCTTACCAGCTTCACAGACATCGCTGCTGCACATGCTACACGTGTTGCCGACTTAAATTCCTCTTCCATCCATGGAAATGATTTTCCAGACGCAATGGGACCCGTCCTGTACAGTGTGACTGTGTGTGCTGGTGGTGCAGCTCCAGTCGGGGCGACTTCTGATCCAGTGTCTCTGAAGGTGACCGTCAACTTGCGACGGCCATGTCCTTTGTCCCGTGACGGCAGTAGTGAACAACCACAGGTGGTTGGCTGTGGCACAGCATAACATCTGTTTCACTCCCTTGGTCCTTTGTCCTGAGACGACTGTACCGGACCCTGGTTTGGACATACGCCAATTTTAACAGATTTCTAGCTGACCAACAAGTTCACTGTTCTGAATGAGCTGAACATTGACTATTGACATACTACTATATTGCTCTGTCTCTCAACTTCTGAAGATCTCTGCCATCTTTCCACCTTAATCACAGGTGATTCCATCATCAGAGATGTGAAGTTTAAAATCATCAAAAACCTGTTGCTTTCCACATTCCCCCCCCCCAAAAAGAAGGGTTTTAGTGTTCTATTAAATATTTTCAAACAGACTAAAAGGAGTGTTTGTGGGTTTAAGCTTTCTGCAAATTACTGAGCGTAGAGGTTCTCTAAAAGAAAGCAAATACTACAGCATCAAACAACAGTTTTCTCTGTAAAGACACAGTACAATGGGGTGACCCAACAGCTGAGTGGTTAGGGTGTATACCATGTAGGTGCAAGTGCTCTGAGCAGGCAACCCGGTTCAACTCCTGGTTGATCAAATAAAAAGAGTAAGAGTAATGGCATCCTGAGCAGATAATGAAGTGTCCTCAGTTTCTCTGTTCTTTGTTTTGGTATCCGGTCTGAAGGCACTGGCATGTTAGTGCAGGTTAGTCCCTCAGGCCCCATCCACAGGCGAGATGGTACAGTGCAGTAATAGAATTCAGGTGAAAGCGATCAGCCAGAATTTCCTCCACTGAGGAAACCTTGTTTTTCGTCTAAAAAGGCCTCCGACAAAGAAAGAGATAAAACTTTCTTGACAGCATACCACATGAAGATGGTACTTTTAAATGTTAGGTCTCTCTCTATTTAGTTGTTTATCTTAAATTATTTTATTTTAACTCATATCCTAAATTTAGTTTTTCTGACTGAAACATGGCTCAAACCTGATGACAGTAACAACCTATTAGAGATCACTCCAACTACAACCATCTAAACATCTGCAGGTCTACCAGTTATAGATAGATAGCTAGCTAGCTAGATAGATAGATACTTTATTAATCCCCTAGGGGAAATTTATGTGTCTATTAGCTCATTGTTGATTGAATAATAATAATAATAATAATAATAATATTAATAGTGAATAATAAATAAACAATAATAATTACATCAGTCCACTTCCTTTGGCTGAGGTGTTGTATAGCCTGATGGCAGTGGGAACAAAGGATCTCCTGAACCTCTCTGTTCTGCAGTGCAGTGAGATGAGATGTTTGCTGCTGTAGCTGCTTCTCTGTCCTGCCAGAATGTTGTGGAGAGGATGGTTGATATTTTCCAAGATGGCCTCCACCTTACATTGCATGCGTCTCTCCACAACAGTCCTGAGTGAGTCCAGACTCCTGCCAAGCACAGACCCAGCCTTTTTTACCAGCTTGTCCAGTCTCTTTGTGTTCGTGTCAGACATGCTGCCGCCCCAGCAGACTGCAGCATAAAAGAGTACACTGGCCATCAGGACAGTGACCACTTTAATTACAAACTTCTACCCAATGACAAATATTTAAAATTTGAATCTGTACTGATTTCCTGCATCTCCCTGACTCCTTCTGTCCTACACAGGGTGGCAGGTCAAGGTTCAAGTTTTTATTGTCATCATTTGTATTGTGTTTTTTCGTGGACTATTTGGCCCTCAAACTTGTTGAGGAATCTCAGGGTACACAGTTTCCATCTACTTCACTGACTTGCAGATAGGGTTTCCCACCTTGACTCTGTAAATCTTACACAAATGGAACAAAATTCACAGCACTTTCAGGAAAAGACTTTTTTTTTTTTTCTTTCTTTTTTGTATTTCAAAGTAAATACAGGTGTCCCGTGCTTTCCACTCTGCAGTTGCTTGTTATGTTTTTTGAATTGCTGAGTGAAGGTTAGAATGTGGCACTGAACTGCATTTGTGAATTTTTACTTGAGTCAACATTTTGGTTCTCAGGTCTTTCTGAAAAGAATGAATGCTGATCTCAGTGAGAGCGCCTGATCACGTAAAGGATAAAAAATGACTTGTCTGTCTTGTTTGTTTTCCTCTCTGCTGTCATTCTTTCTACTTTGTCACCCTGTCAGTTTCTTTGTGTTGGTGTTTGGATCGCCACCATTGTGCATGTGTCCACACATCACTTCAAATAAATCAGTATTTATCCATAACCTGCGTGTATCTGTGTACATGGGTCTGAATGTGCATGTGTGTGTATTTGTCTGTTTGGCTTTTTTCTTGCTTCTCTCATCGTTTTATCCTGTTTTTATCCCATTAAATGTTCAAATCAAATGCTAATAGTAAACTTAAATGACCCTAGTCTAAATCATTTGAATAGCTCCAGCTTCAGCTCACGTATTATTCATAATGAACAACAATATTTTTTAACAATCATTCTCCTCTCAACCAAGCTCAGAAAGCTCTCAAAGCCTCTTGAATTTAAATTTAATGTGATAAGTAGATTAAAGTTTAGAGAGTAGGCTTTTATATTTCACCGAAATCCAAAGTTTCACAGCGAAATAAAGTTTTCACTGATAAATAAACATTAAAGATTTATATATCTGTAAACTGTAGTAAGTTGTATCTATGAATTATAATCTATCTCTGTGATCTAGACAGACCTTTATCCAACATTCAATAAACCAGAGGCGTAAAAATATCAGAGTAATTGTATTTTATTGCAGTAAAATTAAAAACCATAGACTGTATATAAAGATGGGCGTAGCCCCGGGTGTTGTCACCCATAAATATCTGAGGAGTGGTTAGGAAGCTCAGAGTAAGCTGCTCTACTGTCACTATCTGTCTCCACCTAACTCCCAACTAATCCAAAAATGGGCAAAGAGGTGGGGCATGTGTGGGGGTTCTATTTTCCAAGTAGAACTTTGTGTTTTCAGTCGACCCAACATCTGGATGGCCAATAGAATCATATTTTGTTACAAATATTACATATTACCCCATTGGTAAGTAGCTCATAGCATATGCCTAATTTTTATTTAATGGTTTAATGCTTTAATGATTTGGGTGCGTTGAATGTTGAATTCTTTAAAAACACAATTTCAAATTGTCACAGGCTCCGATTGATCTTCTCCAATATGGCAACAATTCCACATGGAAGAGAACTCCTGAGGTGAAGTGAGTGTAATTTTTCTGCTTAAATATGAACAAACAAGTTTCTTCAGTAGAAGAAAAGACATGATAGAGACAAGAGTTAGCATTGGGGTGGCTTTCCACCTCTGGATACAGCTGTTGGTGAGTAAAGGAATGAAGTTTGATGCTGAACTCACAATGTTTCTTCTAGACCAGGGGTGGGCAATATTTTTTTTCCAGTGGGTCATACTGACTCTGTTAAAGTAAGTGAAGGGCCACACAATTGGAAATAAAATTTAAACATGAAATATTTAGTGCAGAATTACTTTAAACTACCGGTACATAGATTTGGTGGGCTTGATTGTGTTATTCACTAGCCCTTTTTAAAGAAATACATGATCATACTCATGAATATTACAATTAACAAGTCTTCATCAATCACTTCCACTCGCCTGGTAACGGTCCGACGAGACACGTAGCATGTGGCTTACTTTTTGACTGTCTCTTGTATGGTCGTCTGCTTCACAAAAATATTCTGACGGGCGGTTAAATCGGAGGACAATTTCAGGGCCCTTTGTTCTGTCTCCCGCGACGATAGGTTGGTGGCATAGTTGGCATGCTTGGTCGAAAAATGTCTCTTAATATTATATTCTTTGAAAACAGAAATTGCATTTTGGCATATCAGGCATACAGCCTTTGAACCCACATGAGTAACAAAATATTTCCACTCGGTGTTAAAAACTCGACATTCCGAATCAACTTTTCTCTTTTTCACAGCACTCATCCTGATGATCATCGAACTATGCAAGAGTCAAGGAAGCGCGTTTTCACCCACTCCAAATTAAAATAGTGCCCCCTGTTGCAATCAGATCGTATAGCAGTTCAAACTCATATGCCTCTATAATGCAGGATTTTTTTTTTCTTCTTCTTCTTTTCTCCTCTGTGGATGTCGCGGGCCGGACTGAGACAGCCCACGGCCCGGGTCTGGCCCATGTGTGTTCTAGACTGATAAGTAAACAGCTGTTAATGCTACAGTTAGCTATGTAGTGATAGCAAAACTTAAAAATAGCTCCTTCAACAGCAACCATTAGTATTGCAAATGTAGTTAAACCTTTTCACAGTGGTACATGTTTCAGTTTTTCATCACAGGTAAAGGCAACAACAAAAAAGGAAATTAAATGTTTGTTTGAATGAGAGATGAATAAAAATAAAACTAACACACAGAAAAGGTTTTCTAGCATCAATTCATAATGACTAATGTTTTGCTGAAACATTAAGTCTGATTTGCAAATAACAAAAGTAACAGTGTGACTAACAAAGGTTGTGGCTGATTTCTTCATTTGTTTCCTTCTTGTCTTTAATGCAGCTACATTTAAAAAAAAAAAACTGTATACAGTCAGATGCTTTTATCTGCATCCTGTCTGTATTTTCAGGGTGTATTTCCACCACTGTCCATCAGTCAGTGCATGTATGCCAATGAATCTTTTTATGGAAGTGTTTATGCGTCTGGATGTGTATTTTTGCTCTCTCTTTACCCTACTCCCTCTCCCTCTCCCCCTCTCTAATATACATAGCAATGACCCCTGTCTCAGTCATGCCGGCACCATGCTGTGAATTCCATCTAAGCAGAAAAACAAGTGGAGATTGTTATGCAAATGGCTATGTGGTGGGCCTTGTGTGGGAGAAAAAAAAAAAATGGGCGATGTTTGTATCCTTATGTGTGAGCTGGGAGGCAGCATGAGACAAGAAAAAAGGGAAAAGGGGGAAAGAAGATCCACAGACAGAGAGAGAGAGCAAGAAAGAGGTGAAAATGAAAATAATCAAAAGGGAGAAGAAACAAAAAATGGAGGGGACAGGAAACGGAGTGAAGATGCAGCGAATGCAGGCAGGAAGGCGTAATAAGATGCTGTTTTGAATGTATGTTTACAGGAATAAAACCCGCCACAGGCAGGCAGGCTATACCTTCTGGATATGTTTATCATATGAGGTATCCGCTCTGAAGAGCCAAGAGGAATTTCAGTAACTGTAACTGTGTGTGTGTGTGTGTATCATGCAAATGAGTCTCTTTTCGTGGTGTGTTTGTATACCTTTGCATCATATATCAGATGTCTGTTTGTCTGTGTATGTCTTTGGAAATGCTGACTCTCTCTATCTTCCTGTCAACATGTGTACCAGTACATGCACACACACACACACACACACACACACACACACACACACACTAGGAAGAGCTAGGAGTTAATGAAGGGAAATAGCAGGTCAGTTACTGTTTAATTGTCATTGCATTTCATTGGGAACACATCAATCCAGTACTGCTTAACTGAGCAGAAAACAATGGCGTCACACACACACACACACGTGCGAGCATAAATGCATTGAAATTGGTGATAGGCCCAACATGCAGTAGAGAAAGTACATGATCATGGTCTTGTCAACTCCTATAAAATACATTTGTATACTTAATTGTTTTACCAACTACGTTCTGGAGGAAATATGATTGTTGATGTGGATGGCTGCTGAAGAAAAACTTAATCATAATAATGATACAAGACTGGGGCTGCGTCCTGTGTCCCACATGTTGTTTAGGCTCAAACATTTGGTAAACATCAGGGAACGATAGTGGTTATGTTGAAATATTTAAAAAAATGAATGGGTGTAAGTGAACACTGAAAACCATAAACAAGGCTGTCTTTCTTTAGAGAGTGAAATAAGACAACTAATACCACTCTCACGCGTTGAATACTAACTCTGTCACTTTTTATTTGAAATTCAAACTACTGTGTGAACATGTGGGGGGGGGGGGGGGGGGGGTCATCTGTATGAATTGAAAATTCAGTGTTTAAACACAACAAGCTGTGGCTTGTATTTAACATGACGCGGTGTCCTGTCCTGTCACTCCCAGTAAACTGGTGTATAGTTGTTCTCCTCACTAGTGGAAGATGAAGGAAAATAGCATGACTCCAAACTCTCTTCTTTTTGGATTAGACACCAAACATTAAAAGTTATGAATAATGCTAAGTTTTTCTGCTGACTTTGTAATATGTAACAGGCTTATGGTGGCATTATGCTTCTCCATAGATACATGTAAACATCTCTGCGGTCCTTTGCAGAGAGCGGTGTTGTGGGGTAAGCAGGATAAGCGGGATATGCACACTTTTCCAAATCTCAGCCCAGCTTCCTTCCCAATGCAGTTTACCTGACTCCCTCTTTGCTCCCATCATACTTACTGCGGCCACTGGAGGTTACCTAACAATAAAACGTCACTGTGGTTTAGAAATAAGCTGCCTGCACAGACAACCTGTGGGCTCATATTTTACAGCTCTCTACTTAAAGCCCATAGTCCAACCACACAGGTGAGTTTGGTAATATCACATTATTCCTTGCACAGTTCCACCCACTTAAACAATTATTAAAAAAAATATGGAATAAGTGGGGCCGAAGCACATTGTTTGACGTAATGTCAGGAGTCAGCAGAGATGCACAAACTGAAGTTGCGGAGCTGGAATTGAACCAATAACTTTGCTGTCACAGGTCATGTGTCCAAATCACTCGACCATGAGGAAAACACACTGATTTTATCATTTACTGAGTTCTACATATAATCAGAAAAGTACTGCACTGAATTCAAAGAGCGAATAAACTACTGACCTGTAAAACTTCACCATCACATCACCAGCAAGGTTTTTTTTTCACATATTGAAAGATGTGCTGCAAAATGAATCTCTCCGACCCC
Source organism: Seriola aureovittata (assembly GCF_021018895.1). Classification (NCBI taxonomy): domain Eukaryota; kingdom Metazoa; phylum Chordata; class Actinopteri; order Carangiformes; family Carangidae; genus Seriola; species Seriola aureovittata. Next base: position 3,003,709 of record NC_079377.1, read on the forward strand.
TTTACGACAAGTTTTGAACGCTACATTGCAACATTTTGAAGTGTCTGAGATCCAGACACTTTTGGAAGATAATAATTACACTATTCATCATCATAATCATCACCATCATCATCCTCCTTACAATTCCAAGAGGTTTCCCGCACCTGTGGTGCTTGGACCCCGACATACACCTCAGCCTGGAGGTGGGGGTTGCTCCAGCTATGAGGGATGCCTCAGTGTGGACTCTCTTCAGGGCCAGTCATCTTCCACGCATCAGGACTCAGTATTAGCTGTTAATCAGTCAGTTTGGTTTTGTTTTAATTTGTTTTTACCCCCAACTTAAGTTTGAGAGGTGGAGGAATGTGCAATGGGGACACAAAATGCTTCATGACAGAGCATTGTAACCCAATGGGTGCGAATTACATTCACATACAACTATGAATTAGTTGTAAATGACTGTTATTCTTATAAGACAGGCTTGAAATATGTATCTAATGTTTGTGTGTGGATATCCACACCTGTGGTGATGTGTGTCTGTATCTGCTCCTCACTCTCTCTTTGGTTTCTACCCTCTCAAAACTCACAGACACTTTCCCTCCTCACACTGCCTCTTCCACTTCTGCTGTGTTTATCTCTCACACACAAACACGCTCCACTCTCCCACTCCTCACTGTCACTCCTTCTTTCTCAGCCTCTCGTTCTCCTTTCGCTCGCGAGCGCACACACACTTGATCGTTATCCAACAGTGTCATCAATTATTAGGTCTGCTTTATGAAACCCCGGTGCAACTCGCCACCAAACGCTCCCTCTGTGTTGCTATTCATAGTGGACACTGATGGTGCACACTTTTTTTTGTTTTTTGGTTGCTTTGTTTTGAATGAAGGTTGCATCAGTTTACATCAGCAGCAGACACAGTGGCAGGCTGGACCCCCCCCCACCCCCCCACCCCACACACACACACACACACACACACACGCACACACACCCAACCCCTCCCAGCTCTGAGGACAGTGCTAGCATGAAGAGAGCTGGAGAACAGACCACAGATCACATCACCTCAAATTTACAGTCTTTACACTTCCCTAAATCTAAATGGTGGAATTGATTTGGATGCTAATGGCCTTTTAACCTCATGTGAACACGAGTGAGGTCATCAGGTTGTGAGGCTGCGCTTCCTGTGAGGATTTAAAACCCAAAACTGGCACCGATACCAGCGGCAGCAGGCAGTAGCAAGTGTTTGTGCTGATTCAGGGTTATAAATATCAGTTAACTAAAACTTAAAAGTTGATATTCATACAATATCACATATCTATTCCATCATTTCCAACATTCATTCACTGTATTGATTCAGTTTTAAAGAATCTTTTAAATACAGCACCAAAATGAATAGAACATATTTATACATGTATTTATATTTATATATATTAAATCAATGATAAAATGTAATAAGTTATAGTGCTTCTAGTAGCCACTGAAACCCATTATACATAAGCTATGCATGAGCTATTCTGCATCTATATACAGTAAATCAATCTAGCAAATAATGATATATATTTTTAATAATATTAATCCTATATCATTTTTCAGTTTCTTTTATAGATATGGGACACTTTGATAGATTATTTTTTATATCTGTATTTGCATCTTTCCCACAAAGAGCACTGTCAACTTGGGTTAATGTTTTTATTGATGAAGCATCAATAAAAACATTAACCCCGAAACAAAGTTGACAGTAGCTTTTATTTAGCCCCGAGCAGTTTGTGCAGGTATTCCTTTCAGGCGGCGAACAACCCCAACAACCTTCAGCAGTAAAGTGGGGCAGCCTTTACGCTGGCTGAGAGGCCAAAGTCATGGGGAACGAAAAAAAAAAAAGTCTGCAAAGCTCTGGCTGTTGCTCATTAAGCTTGTTGCTTTGAGCCCACAGTAATAATAATTGAGTTTATCATCATTTTTTTTTTATCCACTCAGATCTTCTCTCTTCTGCCAATATGAACATGTTCAAATGTGAAACAGGCAAAAAGCTCAACTGGCAGAATTCTCTTTTCCAGGCTGGAAAAATAAAGAAACAAATAAACAAGGTAAAATCTTCTGCATCATCTGTCTTTCATATTAAAATCAATGTTGCATGTATGTTGATAATATATTCAAGGAGGGGTGTTGTAATATTTGGACCCGTGCCAGTGTGATTCCTTACATTTTGACAGCTAGTGTCTGTGACATATGGCTGTGACAGACTGGGAGACACATGAATAAGTTCAGTAATTGGTAAAATTTATTTATGACAAATTCATTTTCTTTATGCAACCCAACAAGAAGGTCTTTAAGCTTCAGTAGTGTAGGGAGTGTGTGTGCTGTACTGGTGTTGTCTGGACAAATAAACAAAAGATTAATCCAAAAGCTGCAACTTCAATGACTCACATAGGGATACAACCATTATAGATTTTGATGGTACGATAGGAATAATCACAGTTGCATCATTATTATGCATTAATTCATTTAACAAGACTACTGATATTTTAAATCACATGAGAATTCTTTAAAGATTTTGAAGTGTTATTTATTGCTGCCCTTTGAAACAGAAATAATACAGAAACCAAATAATACAATACAAAATAATATAGAAACTATAATAATACCATAAAAAACCTTTTCATTTATTTTTTAAATTATTATTATAAATATAAGATTACTTTTATTGATCCCCCAGGGGAAAATATTACGAATGTGAGTTATAAATTGTGTTACTGTCATAAACTGTCATCCATGCCTATTTTCTTTTATTAATTTTTAATAATGAATGTAATTTTACATGTGACCTGAGAAAACCCTTTCTATTATTGATTTGTTCCTTTATTTGCAGTTTTAGTAAAAATTAAAGAAAGAAATTGAGAACATCTCTTATATTGTATTATTAATAACTGAAATGCAGTTAATTAAAAGCCACGGTACATGGTCCTAGTGTTAAGTTATTGTTTTACAGCTGGCATATAAACCTACAGACCTGGTGTCTATTCAACACAGACGGGAGGAAGCAACATGATGTAACGTTAGATGGTCAGAGGGACTGAAGCTGGTTTATTTCCCGTTTGCACAGTTTCACTGAAAGACCAACGCTCACCGCTACGCCGCCGACTCTAAGCGACACGTTGATATTTAATTCCCCACCAACACAACGTTTCATGAAGTAACTTGCCTCTAATGTAATTTAACTCAGTTGTTAGTATCACCCTCACTCTGGCGTGTAAAGCTGCGTTGCGTCAAGTGTGAAGTGTCAGACCCTTTAGCTGCGACTGTTTTCCGGGAGGTTTTGGTTGACAGGCGAGCCGTGGTCTTGAGTAACTCCCTGCTCATTCTTGGTGTTAGCATAGTTGGCGTAGCCTCCATGTCTCCCTCTTCATTCTCTTGATAAGCGCGGCACTTAAAGTTGGTGCACCGCTGGTGTAACTGTTTTCATTCCGTGCAGGTTGCGCCAAAAATAATGTACCGGCATAATGTCTCTTTTTTGAGTGAGGGTCGCTGCTTCCCTAGACTCGCACTCTGGCCTTGTATAAAACAGGCCCACCCTTGTGGGTGCGTTCAATGCCTTGGCTAGCTCGGCCTTTAGGTCCAGAGCAGAAGGCTGGGCCGGAGACGCAGCACAGAAAACTCAATAAACCAGAGAAAAACAAACAATTAAATGACTGACCGCAATATAGTCATACACTGAAAGCCATAACATGTCAGTCAGCACAACGGCTCCAACTGGCTGAACATGGACTCGAAAATCTGGTGCCAAGACAATAGCAGCAGATCCTTTTACGTCCTGTAAATTTAGAGGTGGAGCATGTTCCATCCCCCCCTGGTTTGTCCCTCCTCGGACCACTGTTCACTTACAGTCTAATACATCACACACGTGCCATTTTTATGAGATAATCGTACGCATCCTTATGTAGATTGATCACCACCAAAACTCTATTGTTTCATATAATAAATTGATTAATTCAGTATTTTTTTTTTTAAACGCCAGACACCAACTGGTTCCAGCCTTTCAGATATGAGAATGCCGCTTTTGGTTTGTCAGTTATGATAGTATTCTGAATGTTTTTGTATTGTGGACTGGTGTTTGAACAAAACACCTTGGACTCTGGGAAACTCTGATCACCACGCTTCATTTTTTGGCTGACATAGAGAAAAGAATGAATCCATTAATCAATGAATTGTTATGGTTTAAGGATTTTTAGGACCCAAAGGCCGACAATCACAAAGGCTGGTAGGTGCAAAGAGTTAGAGGTAGTTTAATAATCACTAAAGTCTTAAACCTACAGGCATAAACGGGAGGAAACACCAGGGGAACTGAACACCGGCAGGAATGAGACTGAGGAACCAATAAGGAGTGAGGGGAACACAGAGACTGAACACACAGCAGCGGAGCAGGTAACGAGACACAGGTGTAACACATTAGGGTGGAGCAGGTAATCACAAAGGCGGGGGAAAACACACTAGGACAGGAAATGCAAACTAGTTTTATCAACTGCAGTAGTTGTTGCAATAAAATCAAATTCTTTATTTTTACATTATAACATGAATTGGAGCTGGTTGATGTTTGAGAGCCGGATGCAGAACATGTCTATAAATCCTTTCTTCGAAAAGAGAGAAAACAACAACTTTAATTATGGCGCGTTGCTAATATTAATAACTTATAAGAGTAATAACAAAAAAAGAAAAAAAAGAGAATCAGATAGAAATGTGTTAACAGACAGAGGAGACAAAGCTGGATAATATATACCCAACAATGTGATGAACACAGTGGCTTGTGGGGGGACTGCAGGAGGAAAAAAAAAAAAAGTTCTATTTTCATTTTCAACCTTCACCAAATTTTCATCATAATTATGTCAATATCCCTCCAAATGCAAACACTTCCAATCCTGACAGAAAGTAATATGGTGAAATGCCATTAAAAATGAGCCCCCCCCCCCCCATCCACAGACACACACACACACACACACACACACACACACATATGCACACCAATCACCTTCCAACTTGCCCCCGCCCTCCACTCAATAAAACTTTTGGCAGGCCTGAGCTGTTGTAATTGGCAGCCGGCTTGCTGTGCCGATAGACTCCCCTCACTCCTACGGGTCAAGAGTAATTTACTGAGCTGCTAAACGCCACTAGTTTCTCTGTCTTTCTCTCTTTCTAGCCAGTCCAACCCCCCACCCCCACCCCCACCCCCACCCCACCTCCCCCGCTCGCCCTCCACCCCCGCCTCTTACTTTTTTTTTTCCCCCCGCAGCTTCCTTATTGGAATTCCCATCCAGGCTGTATTACAAGCCGAGATGATGGCTTAATCCCTTGTTAATTAGGAACAACATCTCTAGCAGCTGAGGCTAAAGCGAAGAGCGGCGGAGGCTCCAGAGACGCAAGGGGGCTCTGGCCAAGCTCGCAGCCCAGTCAGGAGAGCCTGGCTCATGCTCAGAGAGCTGGCGAGGAACGGGGGGTTAAGAAGGAGGAGGAGGAGTTGGGGGGGGGGGCACTTGGATGTTGCCCTGGATGAGGATTGAAAGGGGCTGCTGCTAATCACCCACTGATGGCTCTTCTAGGCTAATGGGGCCTGGACAACCGGGCAACCGGATGCTCCTTTTGGCCCACTCTACTCACTTCAGCTGGGTCAGGAGGAGGTTTCACCGGGAAGCCTCCATCTTTCTTTTGGCTGGTTGTCAACAAACAAAATGCCTTTTTAAAGGGATTTCTTTGACCGCGCTCAGGTTTCCAGTTTTTTTGTAAAGATGTGTGTATTTGTGTGTTTTCATTTATATGAATATTTGTACATCACCTTGTCTACTTTTCTTGACAGCTATGGATCATATTCCCCGTGGCACACACAAAGCAAAGACTCGGTCGCACTCAGACAAACAAACAAACTTAATCCCAGTCATAACCGTTTCTACTCTGCGTTTTCTTGTGTTAAATTGTCAGAGGGAGATTTGTAGGTAAATGGAGGAAGAACCAGCGGAGAAAAAGAAGGGAGGACATGGAAAACAAGGGGTGGAAAGGCAAATGAAAAGTGCACCTTTTCACAATTCTTTTTCATGTGACAATAAAAGCCCTGTGTCGGCGTGTAGAGTTCGCAGAGTGCATTATAAATACTTGGTTTGTCGTTTAAGAATGTGGACAGAAAGAAAACCTGCAAACGACCGCGATGGAGGAACAAGAAATGCTTAATGTCGTGTCTGAAGGAACGGTTCACCCACTGTTTGGCAGGATGCTTTCATTGTGTTGACACATGTACGGTACAGTGGGAAAACAGGAAGTACACACAGGGCACACCAGCCAATCAGGAATCATGTATGTACCAGGAATCATGTTTAAAATAAAACGTTAACATCAAAATGTTAAAGTAAACCAGGCAAAGCAGCCTATTTGGAGTCCGTCTGTTTTTGGTAAAAAACTGACAGACTATATCATCAGTGCTGTTGTGAATCATAAGGCTGGAGGGTGGCCAACGCTTTAACCCATTAAGCCCTCTAAAACCGAAGTATTGTTTGAACACAACCCTTCTAAAACCTGAGGGTTTTCTGAAAAACTACACATAGACACATGGAATAAAAAGCATTTGAGAGCTTAAACCTTTAAATTTTATTGTAAATAATTTCCTTTGCCTTGGAAATTGGATATGGCTGGAAAAACAACCACGTTTACCATCATTTTCAGTTCAGTTAAATGTTGATGAACATTAGGGTAAAGGTAATGGCTCGTCAGCCATTGCCTGAGCTGCGACTTTAAAAACTTTTTTTTTTTTGCACAGAAAAAACGAATGAAATTCATTTTCCCCGATGGATTTGGCCTCACAATGCATTTCATCCGTCACATGTCTGTAAAATTTCGAAATCACATAATACGTGCGATATGTCTCCTCCAGACTTTTTGGGTTAAAAAAGAAACTTATATAATACCAATAATTACATTTGCACTTCCCAGGATGTGAGGTTTATTGTACATCATGTAAATGATGATAGTTTTTTAGTGCATTTTTGAAAGACAGACTAAGATTAAAATATTATATATAAATCGAATTGAATTGTTTATTAGAGTGTCCTGCACCTTATCTGGTGCCCGGCCCGAATAAATACATTCAGGTCAATAATTATTCAGCTATGTCATTACAAACTAGATCCTAATTTCACCTCTCATCTTCTTGCAGTGATGTAAAATATTTAATAACATTTACTCATGGCATGTAATGTGACTAACCTCTTTTTTTCATTTGATGCTATTTGATACTTCAAGGATAATGTACTTTTACCCCATTGCATCCATATAACAGCTATAGTTATAAAGTTAGATTGAAGATTAAGGTTTTATACAGAAAACTTGTGATCAGTTTGTAAATGAAAAGATTAAACCACCCGACAGTACAGAAAGTAGGTACGATTATCTCCACCAACTGCATTAAAGTGTAATATACATTTTGATGCCTCAGTAACAATAATCCAATAATAATACATAATAATACAGGACTCAAAGAGGCTAGAATTCTGCAGTAGTTTAACTTCTGATATATATAAAACATTTGGCTAATATTATGTTTGCAATTGTAGCTAAGTAAGATTTTGTACAGAAGACGTTTATTTGTTGTGTTTTCATATAGTGATGTTGCTATTTTTGCTCAAGGAGAATATCTAAATGCTTTTCCTCCTACTTGTAGGTATAACTGCGTAATAGGCCTGTGGACACATGTGACAAAGCATTGTAGTGGTTCACATGAGGGCTTTATGCATATGTATTTTGTCTTTGACTGATTGAAATGGTGACTTGGTTATCATATTCTCTATAGCTCTTCAACTAAAAACACACTGTGAAAATGAACAGAGAGTGAGTGAGGGAGAGAAGGGGAGAAACTACTCTCTGCCCTTGTGGCTCACCCTGTTAAAGTGTCTTTATTAGGAGTCAGGGACTGATCACACTGCTAAGTGACCTGCCAAGGTCAGAGAGAAGGGCAGCTGAGGTAATTAGTATGCTCTTTAGTGCAGCAGGGCTGCATTTGGCTTCAGCAACATTAGTATGCGTCACTGTGGGACTAAGGAGTTCACTAAGCTACACTAGCCATTAGTATGCTCACTTCTCAGTGGAGGATGCTGCGCTGGGCTGCGTTCATCATCAGTCTGCCCCATCCAGGGATGTAGTGGACAGTTAACACAGCAAAGCCCACTTTACCAAGTTTGCTTTTATTTTCGTGGTTCACACACCCACCAGGGTTGTTTGAACAAGGCGGGTGCGCTGTGCAGGAATGCAGAGGAGTCAATGGGCTAACCTAGCTGTTGATCATCAATATTACCTGCAAACTGTAGATGGCTTTTTTCTTTAAAGCCGCACTAATCAATTTATGTCAAATGTGCTCATAGTAGCAGAAAATTATTACTCGACTCTTCAGTTTATCTTAGCTTTATGTAATATGTTTATGTCTTTCAGCACATTATTTATGATTTTATTTTTGCAACACAACTGTTTGGTTCAGACTCACTGCTCTGGTCGAGCTGGTTTCCAGCAGCAGGCAGCTCTTATAAACCCTCTGTTTGACACCTGCCCTGTACCAGATCACAAAGCGACAAAGTTAGCAACTAGCAAGTAAACAAATTGGAGAATTTAGGAAATAAAGAGCCAGATATTCTTCTCAGGAGTTGGTGGAGACCAAAACAGAGCAAGACGACTTCTTCTGTGTTTGCTGGATGTGTTAATCATATATTCTAAGTAAGGATGGACGTGGCCTCTGTGACATCACCCATAGGTTTCTGAAGAGCGGTTTTGAAGCTCAGATCTTGGCCGAGCCTGACTTCCCCTACCTACCGGCTAATCCAAAAATGGGCAAAGAGGCGGGACTTCGATGCATGCTTATGGCAAGCATACACTCACCCACCTGTCACACAAAGAGGCCACGCCTTTAATTATATATAACTTTAAGCCTTAATAAAATGTAAATAAGTGAGTTATGTAAAAATGCACCCCCTCTACAGAGGTCATGAAGGAGGAAATTAGCTATAGAGACTAAAACAGTTTGTACCAGGCTGTAAACATGTTTATTTCTGCTGTAAAGTTGGACATTTTAACATGGGAGTCTATGGGGATTGACTCTTGTCATTAGAGGAACTGTAGTTTTAGGCACTTCAGTGTTGGGCTAATCTTTCAGCCCCTCGGTGTAAGTAGTCTTTCAGTTTATTTAATGCATTAGCCGTACATCTTGAAAGGCTATAATATATAAAACGTGATTTTAGCTTGTTGTGGAGTTTAACCAGATGAATGCAGCTTTTAATCACAATGTCGTCTTGTATTTAATATATACAAATTCAACACGTTGGTGTGGAGGCTTTAGGGGTGTTGGCAGGTCTACTCAGCTCTATTATAACTTTTTCAAAGAGTAGTAAGTAATCGAGTACTTGATTACAGCTTGCTCATCACTGATTGACTGAGTATCACAAGTAAACAAAGCAGAAATTCATTGATTCATATTTTATGCCCACTGCAGCAGTGTTGGCTGGCATATATGAGGTTCTGAGCCCCCCCGCTACCCTCACCTTGCCCCGCCTCTGCAGGGCAAAGCCGGCCTCGTCTCCTGCAGCCATTAATATGCACCTCGTCAGCAGGCCAGCGCCCGGCTCGGCTATGCTAACCATTTTTCCGCCACAATCAAATTAGCCCTGCTGATGAGGCCTGAGCTCTGTGACCTCCACAGGCCCAGTGGCTTCCCAGCCCCAGAAATGACAAAGAAGATCTGAAAGCTTGGGTCTTCAGGGACGGCGGGGGCTCACATACTGATTTCTGATTATGTCGGCTCTTCTTTTATTTATATATTTACCCGCTGGAAGTAATTGAGACGAGGTGTTGACTGCAATATGTGAAACAGATGGCCCCAGCAAGTGACGTGAACTTCCTGTTGATGTCTAACAAAGACAAAGGACTCAGTATGATGTGTGTGTATAATTTTCTTTTTTTTTTGCAAGTGTGCTACTTTTGTTTAGTCCCTGCAACCAGCGTACATGTCACGCCTAGACATTGACAGTCAGCTCATCTCTGCTGGTTCCCTCCAGACACCCCCACCCCTATCCACCCACCCGTCCCCTCACGTCCGCATTTGTCTGATTTAGTGTGATCACATGTGAGAACCAACGCCTGCTGCTGTTGTTAATGCACTGCATGCTCCACATAATAGCAGTTCACGCTGCCGATACTCCTACTCTGCTGTGGGAAGAGGGGGTGGGCTTGGGGGGGGGGGCATGAATCAGGTGGCAACTGGACAAAAAAGAGGTGGGCTATTAGATATGCAGCTTACCAATATTTACAGTCCCAATATAGGCTGATTAATGTTTCATATCCTCTAGGCCACTTCTACCTAGACTCGTCCTGTGTGCACCGACACCACTGAAATACATATGAAGCCTTTTTGTGAAACAAGACTTTATCACTGGGGACTTCTCAAAGCCCGACTGACCTGCAGATTTGATATGGATCAGTGAGGGTTCACCGGGAGAGCGGAACGCAGAGGAACATTGTAAAGAAATCACAATCAGATTGCACAATTACACTCCAGATGACTGCAGCTCGGGTGGCAGCTGAATAGTCCATGAAAAGGGGGGGGGGGGGGGGGGGTGGATGAGAGAAAGGGCTGAAGCAGGAGGTTCATGTCCTATAATTTTCAAACATTTTAAAAGTGATACCTTGACAGTTTTAATGTGTTTTCTTTTCCCTCCAGCAGGCACATTTTGGAGGAAAAACTGTCGGCACTCCTACTTATTGGTACTTAACTGAAAATCAGCTCGTTAGAGTCATTAGAATTCTGACCTAATTTGACAAGTGCCAAATGTAGAGAGGGAAAAACAGACTCAGTTTCAGTGTGTCAGTGTATCACCTGAAGACATGTTGCTGATAATCCTGCTCCCTTGTTTGCGCTGCACAAAAAAATAAACATAGGTTATTGGTTATTTTACAATAACTGGAACAAGAAGACCATGACTTGCCTGATTTCCAACCATTATCACAGTGACACATTCAGAAAGATGCAACCACACTGGTCACTGCCTGAGGTCAATAAATAAGTTATGTAGGTTCTCTTTAAAGTTTGAATATGTAACTTTTTCGCAATAAAATTTCTAAAAATGACTAGACCTATGTTACATATGTTGTTAAGTTGTGTTCTGACATCATCCCAAATATTTCCATAATAATTCTCAAACTTAGAGAAAGCTATCATTTAAATCATAGTAATGTTATGTGTCATTTGGTCAATGATCCTCTATGTGCATGTAGTGGCATTGTGGTCACCTGCCAGAGGCTCAAAATTGACCTTTATCCAGTTTTAAGTCACATTTGTAATATACACTATTTACCCTTTTGTGGTTTTCAACTTTGTATTTTAACCAGATGAAGGATTTTAGTCATCGGACGCTTTATGGGTGTTTCTATCAGTTTTAATTCCCTGGTGTGTTTGTTATGGAGAGGAGGACACCTCTGTGGATAATTCAGCTCCTGGTAAAAACCTCCTGAACATCTGGCTCATAAGTTATCAGAGAAACAATCAAGCAAAAGGTTGATAGCAATCTTGGCTCTTATCCCCTTCCCTGACGTTTTGTGTCTGCAGAATAGTATCAATGAAACAAAGATTTTTAATGTGAAACTACTTTATTCAGTGCTCATAATGGTTATAATCACCTGGTCCATTCGTTTTAGAGGGGAGGACACCTCTGTGGATAATTCGGCTGCGGGTAAAAACCTCCTGAACAACTGACACTGAAAGAATCCAAACCGAGAGAAGCTGACTGCAATAGTGGTGAAGACACCAACTCCCATGACGTGTGTGTTTCACAGTGATGAATGGGTGTTGTAATGCTGATGAAACAAGGTTAACTTTTACTTTCCAATCAAATTTGACAAATCAAATCAAAGCTAAGACATCTAGACATTTTTTGGCCTACAAATTGTCAAATCTCTCCGTCCTGTGAATTGTTGATGATTAAAAGAACTATAAGTTTTGCTATTGCTACATAGCTAAGGTTAGCATTAAGAGCTTTTTGCTTACTCATTTAGAAGAAATGTGAGTTCAGCATCAAACGTCATTCATTTACTCGCCACAAGCTGTCTCCAGTGGTGGAAAGCAACATCAACATTAACTCGTGTCTCAATAACGTCTTTCCTTATACTGAAGTTAGCATGCTAACCACTTTCTGATAGTGACTCACTGTAGTCCCTAATCTGCCCTGAAGATGTAGTGCTGCTTGAGGGCGTATTATGACCTCTTGTTATATAAGCACACCAATGTCTGAAGCTCTTGTCAAGCGAAAATCCTGCTCCTGGCAAGAAACCACGTACGTTCGGCAGCAGAAAATAACTTCAAATAGCCCCTTTAATCCAACATTATGTCCAGTCTCACTAATGTTTAAAATGAAAAATTCTGAGATGAATATTATTTCAAAATGAATTGAATTTGGTGAACAATGACACACTGGTTTGCTTCTTTGACCAATAGATGAGTTTTCCATTCACAAACAATTGAGGACTTGCAGCTGTGGGGTAGTGATTATTTTTCCACAATATTATAATAGCTCATTTACACGATTTTAAAATAAAGCAGCTTGGTGGAAACCTGTGAAATTATTGTTTAGAGGTGAATTTGTGTGCAATCTGTTTTCTTATTTTAACCATGTGCCACCTTTGATCGACATCTGTCAGCTCTGGCAGCTAACGTGACAATTATTCTGCAGCTAGCACCAGTGATAACGTTAAACGAGGCTATACACAAAGTTAGCTCCACAGGTAGAGAGAGATGACCTGTGTGTATCCAAAAACATTGATCGACACCACGGGCAGACGCTCCCTTCCCACAATTATCGTTAGCATTTTTAAAAACATTTACATGCTGTTTTCCTGCTTTTCAAGTTAAGACCAAAGACTCACTCATCCTGCCAGTGCAAACAGGCTGAGCTTCACTCCTGACAAACTGTGTCAATACAGGATTTAATCAGTATTATTGATCAGCTGCACAGGATCACGAAAAGGGACTCTGCATGCCTGCTTAATTCTTCTTCTCTGGAAAATTATAAGCACAACGTGATCCATTTTCCATCCAAAGACATCAGTTTGCTCCTCCATCAGCTGTCACAGACTCCCACACTGAAACTATTAACACATGTCAAACGCAGAGCGTGCCACAAGTTAGTAATATTCATTAAACAGCCTTTAACACAGTAACACCATGAGCCGTCTTACTTTAAAACTGGCATTGTTTGTGTGAAACCATCGACAGTCTTAATAAAATCCAGAGCTCTGACCAGATCACTGGAGCTAACAGCTAATTCTGCTCTCTGAGCTAACATGCAGACTTGCTTTTTGGAATAACGAACATTTTTGACTTATTACTTTTGCAACTAATGCAATTTTAGGCACAAAAACTACTTTCCATGTTGATCTCTTCAGGAGGTCTCAGTCATTTTGGGTTGTTTTCTTAAAAAATATGATATTCAAATTCAGACGCTGAAAATATAGCGAGAGGTGTCAGTTTTGAGTAACGTGTGCGTATGATGTCAATATGACTATCAGTAGGTCATTTCTCAGTTTGTTTATGCTGGCAAACGCACACGTCATGAAAAATAGGTGAAATGCTGAATCCTCAGATTACGCAACGCAGCTGCAATGTGTGAGACATGCCTTCCCTGCTGGCAGTGTGTCGGCGCTAAGCCGTTAAAAAATGGACACCGAAATGGAAACCAAGACAATTGGCCGCCGCGCAGCCAGTGTGTTCCAGGCTTAAAGCCTATGAGGTGTTTTTACAACAACATTCACTATTTTTCATAACCCTAGTCTGCCCCAGTAGAAACCACACCACAAAAGAGACAGAGACATTTCTGAGTCCATAGTTACAAGTACATCTCTAGAATAAAGTGTGTGAACTTAAAGTATTGTCCAGCGGGCGCAGAAAGCCATGGCGACTGACTTGTGCGAACATGTTTTCCTGTGTGGTAGGCGATAGCTTGCCACCTTAGTTCACCAACTAGCCCTGCGAGTAGACTCATCACCGGAGCGGTCAGTGCCTTTCATAACCATTGCAAAGACGAAATCATTCACAGATCTGCTCTGATATCAGCCACAAAAATGACTTGGCTTTGGTTTCATCATGGTCATGGTTAAAGGAAAACAACACTGACTGTTGCTAAGGTATGACTTTGCACTTTCCTTCAGACGACAGCCACATTCGGTGAACTTTAGCATGCAACGTCCTGGTGTGAGTCCTTTATGGGTAAAAAAATTAAGATTTTATGAGCATCCAATACACATTAATCAGGCTGTAGTTTCAGGGACCCTTCTTCTGAGACCCTCAGTCTCAGAATCTATTTGGAGACATATGGTTTGCCATCAAAACACAGTGTTCTGACACAGTCTGTCACGGCCTGATTGTGTTCCTCTGCCCTCCGTGTCTTTTGTCGCTCCGGCTTCCTCTATTCTCCTTCTCTTTGTCTTAGCTCACTTTATCTCTCTTTTCTTCGCAGCAGCTGGCTTGAATACTGATGGGGCTCACTCTGGATCTGATTAAGCCCCCACTCAGCAGAATCAGACAGTAGACATAAATATCTGGGGGCACATGAGAGAGAGAGAGAGACGAGTCAGTTAAAGAGGACTGAGCATAGATCAGGTTTCTAACCCTGATGAAAATCGATGCGACTTGACCGGTCGCAGAGTGACTCAACATGTCAGCTTTAAAGAGACCGGCCATTATATCATTAGGGCTAATTTCATCTTCCTCTGCTTGTGTCTCCATTGTTAGTCAGTCATTTAGTGGGGATGCGCATGTAGATGATTCACAACTGTCCATTGTCATCATTTTCAACAAGCTTCAAACACCAACGTGGGAGGCTTTGAAAAGTGAGTCCTTTCTTTGTTTCTGGAGATGATGATGATGATGGTTCTAATTTCCACGTATAAATAAAGGAATTTAAAAGCTGTTGGGTCAACAGTTATGAAGGCAGCTGCTAAGTGACAAAAATGCCAACAGCAAGAAAGAAACAAGTTTTAGTTAACTGCTTTTCTTCTCTAATAAAAAATATTGAGGGATCATTTCATTCAAATCAGTCGTATCTAGCCATGCAGAGAGTGTTGGCTTCATTTCCCCACGAGCTGCAATCACAAAGGATTTTATGCTACTATAAGGAGCCCTTAAATAATTGTATGTTACCATTAGGAGTTCTCCTACATGGTGCTAAAAGTTTTCTAATACTTCTTTGTGAATCTACTGAAAACATTTCCTAAAGATAGGATAGAACTCCTAAACTAAAAGAAGGGATGGAGTTGACCCTCTTACTTAAACTTTCTCACTATGTCTATGTATACACTGATTTCTTTTAAAGGTCTCATAAAGTATAAAGGTAGATGTCCATGTGTTGTGTGATTATAAAACAGGTCTAGGTTCTATATTAATACTGTGAAAGTATTAAAGCCTCAGTCCACAGAGAAATACACACAGCCTGTATTCAGAAACTGAGCCTTAAAACCAGCCGTCAGGACTTCTGGAACTTTGTGATGTCACAACAAAGCAGTCACCGACCTCAGCCATGCCCCAAGCCCCGCCCACCTGGACCCACCATCCAACCTTGCAGGATTTGGTTTACCTGAAATCTGCTATATTTTTATGCAATCACTCAGAAAACAATCAGAAGTGAGGCTCAGAGCCTCCTCTCTTCTGATTGGCTCACTGACCTGTTGTTATTACAGCCCCAAAGAGAAGCCTGAGAGAGGAGATTTAAAACTACATTGAGATGGTTACAATATATCTTCTTATGGATCAACACTTACAATAAAACACAGGAGAAGAGGAAAATATGGGACCTTTAATGTGCACGTCATAAATTGTCAGAAAAGTAGAATCTGAGGAGTTGCATTATGGTGTGGTTTTCAGGGGTTTTAATGACTTCAGCTTCCCCCGTCTCACTCCTCATACACCCAGGTGAGTAAATGGAACTTCACTGTGTTGAAAAATGATGATGATTTTAAAATTTCATTCACAATATCTCTTTCTAGAATCAGTGTTCTTGTTGTTCTAGATCAGTGGTTCTCAAAAATGTTCCCCATCTAATAAGATTTTAGCTTTTAGATGTCCTACTACAGAGAGTGTTTGAAACCCATGACCAGAATAGTCATACATCCTGCTGTTGTCCTGCCAATGGCTGTAATTACCGTGTAAATAAGTGACTCCCCTTTTTGTGGGGGACCCCCTGGAACCTCCTCAAGAACCGCTGGGGGACAATAAACTGGAACTACTCTAAAACAGTTTAGACTGTGGATTATTTCTGTGGTTCTCAGAGTCTTTAAGACAGTCTATGGACTTGCTATAATATTTACTAATCATACACCTCAGCTGATGTAGACCCAAAGTTACTGTTAGAAAGCAAGCTAAAAATAGAACATACTAGGAATCTCGTATCTCTATGGTTTCCTTACTAAAATATGTATAAATGTCACCCAGCTGCAAAATATGTCCATCAATTCATTCATATTCTACAACATGTTGTCCTCAAAACAAGTGGAGTACTCAGCCGGAGGGAGAGATAAGTGCACTGTTTCATGTTGTTGAGTAATTTCAATCTTGGGCGGGCTCCCTCTCTTCTTTTATTCTTTTAGCAATTCTGAAATATCTCCACTAGAGGCTCCCTGCTGAATATAACACACACCAACACACACACACACACACACACACACAGACACAAACACATTCACTCTCCCCGTGGCCACACACACGCTCCACATACTCCCTCATGCTGTTCGTTTCAAACACACTCCTACGGAGCAGGGACCAGGGTGGATTGCTATTTGGCATTGCAGGGCATTAGCCGCTGATGTCTTAACACTTGTAAATGAACCCTCCACCCCTCCTAATCTGTCACTTTAATGCACTATAGATTTTAATTCAGCCTCTGTAGTATCACATTCTCAATAATAATCATCAAGCCGACGCTGTTGTCCCCTCCTGCAGAAATTAAATCTCGCCGCTGAGTGCACAACTAATAAAAGATGTTGCCGGAGGAAATAAAAAAATAAATATGATGAATCATAAGCAGCAGGGATTTGTATTCAGATACGAAAGACAATTACACAAAGAATTTGAATTTATCAGCCGCTTCGCCTCTCAAAGGCTCAATAACAGGCCACCACCGCCGGGCGCTGGGAGCTGCATGCTCACACACACACACACACGTGCGCACACACACACACACACACACACACACACACACACACACACATTTTTCAATCTAAGGGACATCTGTGCACACAGTGTACAAACAAATACACTCTTGTATATTATGCATACAGTATCTACACACACAGGCTCTCGCTCTTGCACCCTGTGAAACACACATTTCTGCACACACACACACACACACACACACATACACATGCTACAAAAAAAGATCTTCTGCATTTAAAATGTATGTGCTTGATGCTGAATAATATTACTTGGAAGTATTCTTTAACTTCTATAGAGCTGCTGTTTTTACCACTTCACCAACATTTTACCACTTCAAAAATATTAGCCTCTGCGTGGTGTGTGTGCTTATCTTGTATTGTATTTGTGTGTGTGCTAGCATGTGCTATTATTTCTATTGCACTCGAGGTCTAATGAAGCACCTGACTCCTTTAAGTTAGAATAATCAGTTTTAGAGGATTTTTTATAACCATGAAGAGCTTAACATCAGATGCTGCTTTTAGACCAAATAGTTCCTGATACTCTGGAACTAAATCAGAATCTAGAGGTTTGCACTTTCCTGTTTACATTTCCACTGTTTAAATTAGAGTGGTAATGGAATGAAAATGGAATCAATGGATCCTATTGTTCTTGATTGTGCCGTGACTCTGATGCTTGAGTTAGATGTAATGAATGGAAATAAAAGGAGACTTGCAAAAGTACAGAATGAGACTACAAACCTACTGTACACTTTATGCCGAGCACCGAACAACAGACACACACACACTTGCTGACTAGCTGGTGAACACAGTGGAGCGGCAGGAGTTGGTGGAGATCAAAAACAGGGCTAAAAGAGAGGGATTACTAGACTTACTTAGACAGTTACAAATGAATCAATGAATGTGTGAGCGTATCAGGCAACTAACTGCTAACAATTTTGTCCTATCAAATCTTGTTTCTGCTGCCTCCACATGGCCATAAAACATCAAACGTCAAAAATCTTGGGCCATCCCGGAAAAGAGCACAGTCCCCACGGCTTAATGTTTTGGGCAAGACTTGACTTCCTGTAAAAGTATGGGCCCACAGGTCGTCTGTGCATATTAAACATCCATCCATCCATCCATTTTCTTCCGCTTATCCTCTAGTAGGGTCGCAGGGGGTTGAGCCTATCCCCGCATCTTTTCGGGAAAGAGGCGGGGTACACCCTGGACAGGTCCATATTAAACATATTATGACCTTTTGTTACGTTTTGTTATTAGGCGACATCTAGTGGTCGTAGTAATTACGACAGGAGGGGAAAGTCTGGTGACATATGGGCTATAAAAAGAGACAAAGTCCGTGTCAGGAGGAGGTTGTGGTGGATGAATGTGTCAACAAAACACAGGTGTTCCATTCCTATGTGAAATCAGTAGTTTATGTCATTCTGACAGTTCAGCAAATTTAACCACATTGTTATTATTGTAACCATGACAACAAAGATTGTCAAATGTTGGGGAAGTACTTATTTTAACCAAAATCACAATTTTTTTCCTAAACCTAACCAAGCCATGGGCGTCAGTATAGTAACCATGGCAACGAAGGTAGGTACACTGCTCTCAGTACAGCACGCTTGTTTATTATTATTATTATAACCATGACAACCAAGGTCTGGTACACCTGCTGCCGTAGGGGGCGCTATTTCAGGAGACACTCATATGTCCGTCCAGGGGGGTTGACAAAAACCCACCCGTGTGGTTCGTTGGAGGAGTGTACTGGATGACTGAGGGACTAAACGGAAAGCATGGTCTCTTCAGTCGAAATGTAGATACAGTTACTGAGTCCCTGAAATGTTCCACGGCTAACACTGAAAACTGCATTTGCAAAAAAAGTCAACAGCAGAAACAATGTGTCAGTTATTCTGGATAATCCTCACAACGCACAGTAAATGGTTTTCATGGGGACTATTTTCTCCTTAGAAAGTAGTTCTCGAAGAAGGATTCCTCAAGGCGTGGACTAGTAACAGCAAAACTTCAAGGAGAAAATATGTGTTATTTGTGTGTGATTTGCGCGAAACAAACTTTTAATACACTGATTAGATGGAAAAAAAACAAACGACTATGAGGAAAATAATATAAACAAAAAACAAGACCAAAATACTCAACGTCCTCTTTAATTAGCTGCTCTAATTGTTTATAAAAAGACTGACAAAACCTCTCATTAACACATAAACTTTGATAGCTGATGTGTGACTCGACCTTCAGAGACTTTCAGTCTATAGTGATCCACAGTGTCTTGGCAGCACTAATATAAGACATGATGACAGCTGAGGAATTACCTGGCCACGCTATTGTCACAACATTCACTCAACAATATTGGGCTCAGCTGTGTTGTGACTTAACTGTGAAACATGTGAGCACAGACAGTAAGTGAAGCATGAGAGTATGTTACGTGTTGTCAAACTACCTAACGGACCAGATGTCCTTTAAATGACAGGAATATATGGAAAAGGTGAAGACATTTGGCTGTGGGGGGAGAAGCATGGAAGAAATATTTTCAGAATAAATCTGCTCATGTGTTTCTTGGAAATTCATCTTAGTATAAAAGCCTTTTCACAAATCTTCACAACTCCAAGTAGGCAGAAAAAATCTAGTAAAATTCCCCAGGAACTGAATTGTCTCTTAAAGTGGGGAGGAAATTTCCAACAAAACTAAAGTTTTAAGTGCTTTGAGAGCTCATTTTTTATCTAGGAATTTCTTTGCGTACTTTGTAAGAAGTACAGGCAGCGTTGATCACTGTGATGTGAGACCAACCAGCTTCCACTCAGCAGCAGCGCTTCACACCATAAATCTGCCGGACAAATGTCTCCCCGGATAGCTCACACCTAACCCCTTGTCATCCTTCTTCTCTCCTCGCCAGCTCCTCCCTTCTCCTCTCCTCTCTCCTCCTGGCCTCTGTCACCCCTCTCTCCTCTCCTCTGGCTGGCTAGTTGACAGTTGGAGTCAGCCGGGGTCACCTCCTCCACTTCCCATGGGTTTGAAGGGTGCAGCTCTGGAGCTGGAATGCCCCACGCCCCAGCGGCTCCCTGACTTGCCCCCAGTGAGAAGGGAGTGAAGTGCCGGGAAGTGTGGGTCGCTCTGCTGGGAGAGCGGGCTGCAGGTCTGGAGGTTTGGCCCCGGACCGGTGCTCCTCCTGCAGTGAGACCAGGCCAGACAACGCCTGCCAGGCGCTGACTTGACCTCCTCAAACTGATGTGGCACAAGCTGGCAGAGCGGTCACTGTTGCCACTGAGTTTGGATGGAAAAACGATCTCTGGCCCTTTCTCGCTTGCTCACTGAGCACTTCCTCCTTTGTTCTTATGACATGCATTTTCTTTTTCCTATATTTTATTACCGAGTCTCCTACTACAACTCTTAAGCTCGATCCTTTGACAAAATGAATATAATCATGTATTAAATAGATGCTGTATCCTATGTCTCCTTATATCTATGTAAATCAGTATAGTCAGTATTGTTTTAATTTTAATTAGCTTTGTCTAGGTAGTGTTGTTTAAAAGCACAGCATAGATTCCAGGAAGTTGTCAATGCCAGCTCTCGACGACAACAGCTGATTTCATCCTTAAATCTTCTTTAATCCTTTAAAAGCAGCAGACAGTTCAATGAGCTGAGAGAAGTCCAGGACTTTAAGGACTTTTTTTTTGTAACTTTTAGTATACAGGACATAATTGATTGTATAGCCTCCAGAATAGAGACTGTCCACCTGTACAACAAGTTATTGTTAGGAAACCTCTAGTGGATGCGGTATTTATGACCATTTGAAACCAATAATCATAATTGTTTGTTTAATCCATGACTGTTCCACAACTTTAACCATTTTTATTACTGTAACCATGACAACGACTCTTATTTAACACACTTATTTTAACCCAAACCACAATCCTTCCCTACACTAAGTAGTTTTTGTGCCTAAACCGGACCAAGCTGTGTTTATCATTATAACCATGATGATGGAAGTCCATAATGCCGAAGCTGGTACATTCTGTAACCATGATGACAAAGGTATACACCTTGCTGGAGGGGCACTATTATAGGTCGGAGCAGAGGGTCAGAACAAACGACCTGTATGGTCATTCAGGTTGGAGAACTTGTTGCCCAAATATGCTTTTAACTGCAGATGATGTTAAATTTCATAACATGAATTTATTTGGATAATCCAGAAGACATGTGGTTTTAAGTAAAAAAAGTCAAATGATATAAACTTCAGTCTGTAACAGGTCAGGATTGCACACAAAACTCAGAAGGTTAGATTGCTCTTGAAGAAAAAATGGAGACTGCAGATGTAAGATACTTGTTCCTTCTGCTGTCAGACAACTACAGGTATTTAACTGACTTTAGATAACCAACTCAAGACTTCCTACAATAAGTGAATGATCTGATGGTAAGAATCGGCCATTAATCTAAACAGTACAGTGAGAGTCGGCTAACAAGCAGTGTTGAGCAAGTTACTTGAAAACTGTAATCAGTTAGTTACCAATTACGCATTGAACTGAAGTGAAAAAGTAAGAATGTTACTATACTTACAACACCAGTAACTGGCTACAATACTCATATTCTTAGTTTTGTTACTGCAGCTCTGAACCTCTCACAGCCACATGACACGGCTTCTGTATTTACTACATTTATAGAAGACATAGAAAATGAGACATTGTTGTTTAATTAAATTGAGAATGAGAGTTACATCCCTCCTGTTGGTCCTCTCAACACAGTCTCTCTCCATCTCCAGCCTCTGCACCACTGTTTCTACTGAAGGCAGAGACTCAGCTGATACAGTGTGACACCTCAGCCTGACTCCTGGTAGGACAGCAAAGACATCACTAAGTAATGTGTTACTGTCCAACTCTGCTATCAAGCCCTGAAAATTGCTCTGTGAGAGGCGGTGTGAGCCGGTGGACATAGAAGCGAACAAATCCAGTGACAAGTTGGAGAGCACTCCCCCCCCCCCCTGTCTCTCATCTCTCCAGTCAGTGAGGGCCCCTACAGGACCCTGTACATTACAGGACCCTATCCCAGCAGCTGGCTCTGAGGGTATCACCAAACCAATATTTACATGCTTACTAATTAAAACTGTTCATTTACAATAAATTAACATTATGCACATTATGCATCAAATTATTTAATTTCAACGACACGATCATTTCTATTGCATCGTTCCTCATCAGTGAAGGATGGTCATGATCACAGTTTCAGGCTCTGAGTCTCTGTCAGATCCCAGTGCAGTTTTCTTACAACTGTCTCGCGAGCACAAGCGCACTCTAAGTATCTCAGAGGTTGAAACTGAGTGTGACCTGCTCCGGTCCCATTGCTTATTACCCCAAAGAGATTGCGGCATTCTGCTGGTAGCCGGCGACGGCTCCTCTTTTTCTTTTTTTTTTCTCGGTCTGTCTGAGACAGCATCAAAGGTCCGGGGTCTGGTTGGTATGGCCGCATTCTAGCAACACATTAGCGAGTACCCCTGCTCATGATCTGTCTCTCTTTCATCACTTTGAAGTTATCTCCTTTCACCCCTCCATCTCCCACTCCTCAATTCTCAGACCCATCTGAGAATGAAGACCAGCATGTCTCAGTATTTGGGTTTTTTTTTCCTGCAGAATCAGGGTTGGAAGTCTTCAAGTCTTAAGGAGGGACAATCTACTAAATTTCACTTATGGTTGCAAATCATCAGAGAAAACACTTTCATAGTCATTTTCTGAGGGCTGCCAAGTAGCCACTAACAGAATCCTCAGTAATTGTGGAGCAAAAACATGATGAAATTCCTCGACAATTACACCACAGTCTCGGCTCACGTTTGAAACCCAACTTTGAGACCTCAAATTATTCCAAGCCAGGTACAAGAATTTAATTTCCTTTGATTACATTTGATGTATCTCAAGAACACATTTAAAGAGATTTTTTTTTTTTAAAAAGCGCTTATTAATTCAGCAGTCATTCAAATGATATCCTATACTGGTAACTCAGGTTAATTGAAGCCTCGCTACCTTGAAACTGTCTCTCAAATCTTGCCTCACTCTTTTTTTTTCTCCCACAACCTTCTGACATAAATCATCCACAGCTTTGTTAGACTTAAATCAAACTGACACTTTTCAGACTTATTAAAAGTGCACAAAAGTAAAAGAATAAAAAAAGGGATAAGGAAGAAAAAAAAAACCAACAAAGACTAAATATGGTGCATAATTATGTCTTCCCTCCTTCCCTCTCACATTCTGTTGCCTTTTCTCCGTCCATCTTCA
Source organism: Seriola aureovittata (assembly GCF_021018895.1). NCBI lineage: Eukaryota > Metazoa > Chordata > Actinopteri > Carangiformes > Carangidae > Seriola > Seriola aureovittata. The sequence goes on from NC_079377.1 coordinate 3,027,150, forward strand.
GTTGTCTGTGATGGCCGACGTTCTGAGTGGCATTAGGAAACTAAATTGGCTTGTTTCACGCAGGGGGAGCGTCTGTGTTTGGTGTCAGATAATGTGCGCTGAGGAGTCAGAGGAGAGGGTGATTAAAGCCGAGACACTGATAATTTTGTCAGGCTCCACAGTCGTCCCTAAACCTGCTTGGTTCATGGAAAGAGATTTCTCTCCGAGGAGGGAAAACAGGAAGGAGGAAGAGAGAGAGAGAGAGAAAGTGAAGAGGTGAAGGGGCTTTTTGAAGTGGGACTTCCCATTACTGTTGTGGCCTCTCCTGCTCCTGCCAATTTAAGGAGTCACTGCTGACTACCCAGTGTACGGGTGCTGTTGTGTGGGCTGGTTCTGGGTTGAAATGCTCAGCCAAATGGCTGATAGTGCAAAAAAGGGGCCAGTAATAACAGTAAATGTTAGTCCATCCTGCTGAATGTGTGATTAACCCTTTACTCATATTAACCCATTGAAAGGGTTGATAGGTAAAACAATAAAACAATTCATCTTATGGACCTGGTGTGATTTTCCTTCAAATGACGGCTGCAGGGAAATTGTGTGACTAGTCTTGACTGTAATACTGTGTCATAGGTTTTGTTTCCATCCACCCGTTTTATGCACATTTTCAAAACCCAAGTGGAAATACTGGAAATAAAAATGTTTTCGTACCGGGCTGAGGTGGAAAGTTAGCATTTAACATCAACAGACCTTCTTAGGTGAGAAGCAGCAGTGATGCATCAGTATTAAGGCTAATTAATGGTTTCCGTCTGCCCCATGGAGGGAAGCGGACATACAAAATATGTATATGCACTTATTCATCATTTATTTTGTCAAAATTCACTTAAAATTTGTGCTAGAATTCAATGAAAACAAACTATAGACGCATGGAGTATAAGCAAGTAACTAAATATATACAGTATGTAAATGACACAGGTCCTTTCAAATGTAACTTCACCGCTGATCATAAGACTAAACAAGTGAGAAAAACATCCATGTAGAAAGAAATAAAACAGATTTTGTTTCCTTTTACTTCAGTACTTTATGCCGCTCTAGACTATGGTATTCCAATCATTATGATCAGTGTGAAGTGTATGATTGCAGGACTTAGCAGGGGATGAAATCCCATGCAGAGGTTAAGCCTGTATGCAATGCTAAATGACAGAGCATATATTAATACGAAATCCATCCAATTATTGCTAATGGAGCTCTCTGGTGTGATACTGTACCCAGTCATTTCAGGTCCCTGAGCAGACTCGCTCTGTCGCTGAGACCATGTCTTTCTCTTTGTACTGTTGCCTGCACCCATGTGTGCATCATAGGTTTTAGATTTTATATACACTTTATATATACTGTTTATAAAATTACTAAGACTATATTATATATATACATATAATAGGTGAAAGTTTAATTTATAATGACAAAATAGCAAATCAAAGTTAATTTTATTCCTGACTAAATTTTCACCAACAGATGACTGGACTGATTAATAATTAATGACAGTTTTTATTTGTTTAAAATATGTTATTTTGTTATATGTAAGTCTTTAACATCTATAGTCAAGAGTTCCTGACTTGATTGATTTTCCCTAGGAAACTGGTTTAGCTGCTGGTCTTGCTGCCATGTGTTCCTGCTCAGCCAACAGAGTTTATGTTGGGAGGATGACACACAAATGAAGGTTTTACAATTGTAAAAACTGGATGGATTAAAAATATATACCTTTTAATATTGGGTATCTGTCGATACCAAGTCCAATGCAACATTTACGCATCTGGCACATTGAAATATCGCAGCTGTCGACTACTTAATCTCACACACCTTGTTTTCTTTTTTATGAGCTTCTTGATCCAAATTCTGAAGTTCATAGTGCAAAAATATAAAGTATAAAAGCCTAAATTATTGATACGATATCAATGAAAGTTCAGTTCAAAGAATGCCACCCCTGACAGAGACGTGACATGATCCGCTAGAAGGAAGATGTCTCACTCTGTTGGATTATTGGAAGAAAAGAAGCACACCTGTTTACTGGTGGTTGTACAGTGGTGACACAGAGTGGATTGTCTTCCCTCGTAAACTATCAAGCACTGACAGCGGCAGGCAGAGCGCACGCAAACTGACAAGGTTAATTTAGGCTTGTCACTAAGTTACTCATAGTATTAATATTAATTACTGACAACTGACATGCACCGCTGGTGATGTTCGTGATTTTAAAAAGTGAAAGCAATGCTCAGCGCTGGCTGAAAATGGGAAGCTGCTAGCTGAATGCTTTCTACACTGTTTTGCTAACAAATATTAGCGTTGGAGCTCAGTGAATTTGTGTTTTTCCTCAGTGTCAGAACTCAGAATCAGCACTGCGCTAAATAATATTGCACATCCACGTGCTAATTTTCATTGGCTTATTGTGCCCTTAGAGTCAGATCCAGAACAGCCCTCAGAGCCCAGGCAAAACTAGTGACAAGGATCAGCTTGATGATGATAAGGCTTTTTAGCCATATCGGTCACAAAAATGAGGAAGCTAACAGTTACACAGGTATCAATGAGCTTACAGACTGACCACAAGTCAGATCTTTTTTTCTGGGTTCAATGCCAGCTACAGTATATCAGAAATAACATTACCTTTTTTAGGTCAAATGAAGCAAGTCAAAACGTGCCTTTTTCCCTCCTTGGACCTGCAGGCAGCAGAACCAGCCGGCACGGCAGTCTGAAGGCTGTGCCGTCGGCTAACTGTAAAGCACTGATTATAGTTGTTGAGGCCTTGTTTTATTGCCTGTGTAGAGTGTGTCAGGATCTGTTGTGAGAGTGCCACTTAATGAAGCCGTACCTGAATTTATTTGCCTGTGCCTCTGCATAGACCGAGAGAGGAGGTACCAATTAATAGAACGTAAGAGGACCCGGTGATTTATAATTAACAAGCATGTGGGTTATAGTAAACATAACACTCAGTGTAATAGCCCAGGAGAGAGATGGGAAGTGGAGAAAGAACTGAGGAGGAGGAGGAGGAGGAGGAGGAGGAGAAAAAACGACTGTTGATTTGTCCCTTGGTGGATGAGCAGAGTCCTTGTGGCTGACGGGAGCTGTCTAAAGCAGCTAAATGAATAATCATCTGTGAGTTAGACTGGAGACAAACGCTTAACGAGGATGATGTGAACCTCGCTGACTTGAGGAGGCTGAGAGAGAGCGACTGACAGCCAGAAGGATGGCAGCAAGCAAACATCCTCTGCTCTGAAATGAATGGCACACACATTATAATAACATTGAAGTTGCTTTACTCAACAGGCCGTAGCCAGCCTCCGCTGTAAGGTTGAGTAGTTGTTTGTCAGAATTTCTAAAAGGGCAGTGACTCCCCCCCTCTCTCTCATTTCCAGTGGTTTGCTGCTGGTGCATGGCGGGAACAAAAGAGAAACAGCAAGAAAGCAAACGTAACGTTGACAACATTGACAGGTTGAAGAGCGATCTTCTAGCAAGCATTTATAAAACATCTTTACCCCAAAACTTTGGCTGATCGTGGGGCACTCACAGAGCTCACAAGTCTAAACTTCAATGCCACAAACTCAAACCTGTCCCACAGCCCTTATCACATGTCATCTCCATCACTGAACACTGTGGGTTTCAGCAATAAGCCATGAGAGGCTGCACTCAGTGGCTTTAGAACAGTTAAGAGGCTCTGCAAGGCAGGGTGAGAAGCTCCTCTGTATTGCTGTAAAGCTCGCTGTCACGTTTTATAAAACATTGATAGCACAGGTTCAACGAGTCCTGTATTTTCTATAGCAACAATTAATCATAAAACTTGTACTTTCTGCCAAACAAATGAGTTCTTCAATAGTAGCGAAACGAATCACCTTCTATCTATTTACATCTGATGCAACAGTGGAATCCAAAGTGCCTTTAAGACATTGCTTATGCATGTTTCAGATATTAAACAATAGACAGAGCCTCAGTATATACTTTACTACCACTTAACTTCTCTGACAGATAAAGCTCCTCCCACCACACCTTTCTCAGAATTGAGATCTGTGTCTGGCTGTTCTCATGCAATAACTGGCCTCAGTTAAAGAGCTTATTTGACAACAAAAGAGCTATTTGTAAGTTTTCTCTGCCACTGAACGTGGTTTCTTGCCGGGAGCGTGTAGTGGTGATTGTCGCTTGACAAGAGCTTCGGCCATTGTTGTGTTTGCAAGACAAGAAATTATAATACGTCCTTTGAGCAGTGCTAGGCCAAGGTCTTCAGGGCAGATTGGAGACTACAGTGAGTCGCTATCAGAAAGTAACCAGATGGGCTGAGCCTAGCTGGTTAGCATCCCAACTTTAGTAGAAGACAAGACGTGATAGAGACAAGAGGTAACGTTGGCGTCGCTTTCCACCTCTGGAGACAACTGTTGGTGAGTAAAGGAATGATGTTGATGCTGAACTCACAATGTTTCTTCTAGACAGGTAAGTAAACAGCTGTTAATGCTAACTCTAACTAATCTTTTTCCAATGCCTTGATAAAGAAACGTTCCGAAAGTGTGCGCCTTCATCCCCAATGTATAATTCGTTACATCAATACAACAAACACATACAAAAACCATACAGTTCTTGCAGAGAGATTAGACCCACATTTGAATCTGGCCTTTTGCCTTTAGGTCTGATGACATGTAATATGAAATAGTTAATTTCAAGCAAGCTGAATCTTTAATCCGGGGAAGTAACTGCAAACAAGCTTCCATTAATGCAACGGCATCTGAGCTCCGTAGTGGATATAAATTTTCACTTTTTGACAGCATTTGGATCTACACCCTGTAGAGTCAGCTGCTCTGACAATAAACTGCAGTCGTCTGGGGAAAAAATAGAAAAGGAATCTTTGCACGCCTCTGCTCATGAAGTCATTTTCCTTCTAGTTCATCATGAAATCCCCATGCTCTGTTTAATACGGATGACTCTCTGAATATGTTTCTTGGCCGCAAAGAGTTCCACTTTTGCAATCTCGGATGTGTCAGATGATTGTTAAATGTGGTTTTCCTCTGATTACTATGCAAGAAATCAAGCTCGCAAGTTGGCAAACTCTAGCTAGCAAATTCGGAAAAGCAGCGCCAGCTAGTGCTCCACTGGCACATCCATCCTGTGGAGACCAGACAAACGTCAGTGGTGTTTTTCTCCCGAAGCCAATGTTTTTTAATGCTGGTGTTTTTTGTGACGAAGCAACATCCACATTCACGTAACTTGATGCTACCATTAAGAAAACAATGTGCTATGATTGACATTATTTACCACTTCTGATTTTAAACGTCAACAGCTTCACGTCCATGACAACTAAGCAGACTCCATCCACACACACCATACAGTTGGAAAAAGCTCTGGAAAAAGGTAGGAAGGGGACCTTGAATTAGGCTTGTTTTGTAAAATTACTTTTTCTAGTCCTGAAGGATGAACTAGCATTCTTGACTCCACTATTCCTACTTGCATATGCCTTTGTCCCAATGTATGCATGGATAGGCTGCAGCCTCCTGTGATCCTGCATAGAAATAAGTCTGTGATTGGCCATCTGGCATTGTTTTATGTCACTTCCTATTAAGCTCATTGATCCTCCCTCCCAGTCTGCGGCATGTGGTTGATCATTGCGGATCAGTGTGTGTACTTGTAATATGAATATGGTACAATGGTATGATTACAGTGCATGATGGTCTCTGTCTGCGTGTTCACTGATGCAGGCCCTCCAGCTACGCTTACGCTGACTGGGGCTGTGATTGGGCTGTTTATGTAGAGTTTGCAGTAAACGAAGAGCAGGGTAGTCTTATTAAAAGAATATATGATGTCATTGGGTCACCTAGAAACATACAGGCATTTCTGCTTATGCACAGTAAGAAGACACACCATACATTGTGTTAACATTGTATGATGAGTACACCAGAGGACAGAAATGGAGACAACCTACTTATGGAAGCTACACGATTCAATATGTGGCCTCAAATGTGAGACTATATCAACAGCAGTTGAATTATTTTCTGCCTTTTTTCTATATGATAACATAGCTAGAATGATGTTTGTGAAGATTCCCTGTCATCCAGGTCAAGGTTATCCAAGAAAGGTTGAATCAACTGGACTTGGTCTCTGCAGCCAGCTGTAGCAGTCCTGTTAAGGTGACTAAACTGATGATTGAAGAACAACAGGCAGAATTGTAAACATTTTCTTTACTCCAGGACAGCCAAATGCCACATGACTGAGTGATGAAGTTACACCATTGGTCAGCCAGCCGAGGGTCGGAGTTTCCCCATTGGCCGTTTCTCTTTTGATTTGTTGTGAAAAGTTTCTATTACATTATCAGGGGGGCGTTTACAGGCAGTGTTGCATCTTTGTTGCTAGATTTATTGACTTTTCAGACCTCTGTAGCATTTTTTTTATTTTTAAAAGCAATTAGTGGCCAATATGGCAACTTTTTTGGACAAACCAATCTACTTTCTGTAGAAGAGTTGACAGTATAGACCCACAAGTGAAAGGTCGGGCTCTCCGTTTGGACGCACTCCTCTCTATACATTTTCTTCAATTGACCACACAGCAACATAGACGTGAATGGACTTAATTTTCCAAGTAAATATAGCCAAAATCACAGCACAGCCATTGGGGGTTTTGTTAGACGACGTCACAGTTACATAATCAGGATTTCAGCAGCAGAGCAGCAGCTTGGTGGTGACTAACATGTAGTCTTAAATGGCTGCATTTCAGTCACCATTTCTTACTCGGTCCGTTGTCTGAAACAGAAAAACGTGAATGAGACCAGCTTCCTTGGGAATTCAACTAAAGAGCTGAAACCGACGGGCACTGGAAAGAATGCAAATACAAACGCTGACATTATGAATATGCTAATTAGCATATTATGTCATCTAGCAACATTTAGCGACTTTTCAAAGAGGCTTTAGCTACTTTTTATTGAAAAAAAATGTTTACAGCCATTCCGTAACAGTTTTCAATAATGTCCTCAATTTCACACACTGACCATACGCGAACCAACCATTTACTAGTTTCTGACCTAGTCTTGTTTGTCATTATCCTCTCATGGTCTTACAATATATTTGCTTGTTCTGTTCATCAGAAAATAGATTTGAGCCTATCTTAAACTAAAATGATTTGTTTAATGTGGTCTAAGGTACATAAAATATCAAAGTAAGTACATATGGATGAATACTTGAATGAATTCATTCAGATATGCAAACACTAAGGGTATAAATCCTTTTCAAACACAATAAGAGACCCAAACCACCACAACAATATTTGAAAAAAAAAAAAAAAAATCCTTCATTCTCACATGTAAATACTGAACCAGCAGAAGACGGGATCATCAAACGTCGTTCCTTTGGAGGATTTTCTTAATGTATCTTTCCACATTAAGACACACAAGGGACAGCCATCCAACCATGCTGAGAGGTGCTGCAGCCAGTCAGGCCAGCCATGTGCAATACGATCTCCCTCTACCTCCTGCCCTCACTTCCTCCTCATTTTCCTACAGGGGCTCATTTATTTACATTAGTGCCAGGCAGAAAGGCATCAGAGGAAGTCTTAAAGTAGAGCCACAATGGCCAATTTAAGCCGCCACCCAAAAGCCAGTTTTTTTTTTTTCTTTTGGCTAAGAGGATTTGTGTCTGGTCCATGTATCAGACCTCTCTCTCTCTCACTCACTCTCTCAGGGACAAAGTCACCCCTCACACACGCACTCAGTAAAAGTAGCATCTTGCCACTAGCTGCCTGGCTAATGACATTTATCCTTATGGAAATGGAGGAGGAGGAGAAGGCTTTAGATGCAGATTTGGACACACATATACACCTGAGACGGGCAGACGTAAACCGGCTGGCTACTTTTATGGCATGCATGCTCAGTGATTCACACATACCCCCACACACACACACACACACACACACACGCGCTCACACCTCCCTTGCAGCGTCTTATCCCCTAACTGGCCACCAGTCAAAATAAGCCTTATTCTCTGGGGTTTATATTTTCTCCCGGCTGGGCTTGGCTAGGCACACTCAGTTAAGATGGCAGCCAAACAATCTCCCTGCTCCTCTCATTTCTACCGTTTCTTCCTTTCTAATGCTAATGCCTGGATGGATATATCCCCTTTTTCCTTTGGCATGCAAGGAGGCCAAATTTCTGATTAAGTCCTGAGACAAAGTTTCATAGCATCTAGGTCAAAAGCTGCATCAGTGGGAATGGTGGTGAGCTTTGTTTTCAGACAGATAACTTAACATGTAGTCGAGAGTTGGTCACACTGATCTGGCTATTCTTGATAACCCAGAACCTTCACACGAACAAACCTGAGGGGAACATGTTTGTGTATGCGGATAAATGCCTGGGACAACAGTTTGTCATGCACTGAAACCACAAGATGAGGACTCAAAGGTGCAACAGGCGAGGGCTTTCAGGAATCAAGGTCTTTACTGGCAAACTTCAGTACACAGGTAGTCAACACGATCAAGGCAAACAAATCCAAAGGAGTAGGCTGAGGCGAGGTCAAAAACTAAACTGAAGTCATACACAAGAAACAACTACAATCGGACGAAGACGCAAAGGTCGAAGACGAAATGGAAACCGGGGAAAGGAGAACACTAGACTATATACACGAGGAGAGGGGAGACACAGGTGCAACACATTAGGGCGGGGCAGACAATAACAACGGCGGGAAACACATGAGGGCAGGAAGTAAATCTGACATGAGATGAGAGTTAGTGATATCAAACTAAAACAGGAGGTGTACAAAAAGATGAGACATTGTCAAAGATGAAAACATGATTGAGGATGCAGAGCTGGACATGACACGGTTTGTTATTATGTGAATGACAGGGCTGATATTTTTACATGCTTAAGTTTCATAGGTAATGTTTATCATGTCTAAGTTCAGTGTGTTAGCTCGCTAACATTTGCTAATTTCAATGCAAAGTACATCTGAGGATGACGGGGATGCGATGTTGATTTTACAGGGGAGCACCAAATTTATTATCGTTCATCATGAGGAACATGAAAGTCAGCATCTAATAATTAAGATATTTCAATCTGAACCTAAACATTTGAACTTACTGGTAGCATGACATGAAAAAGCAGGTGATCACCAGAGTCAACAGGATTCACTGAGAATGTCCAGACTGGTCTGAGCCGACAGAAAGGCTACGGTCACTCAGATAACCACTCTTTACAGCTGCGCTGAGCAGAAAGGCTTTGGAATGAACAACAACCTTGAGGTGGATGTAGTTACAAGACACCTGAGGCTGCAGTGGACACAGACTCACCAACACTGGACAGTTGAAAAACCTGGTCCGGTGGATCTGGATCTGTGCTGAGGCAGCAGATGGTCAGGTCAGAGTTTAAATCCATGGAGCCAACCTGCCTTCAACAGTCCAGGCTGCTGGTGGTGGTGCGATGGTGTGGGGAATGTTTTCTTCTTAATACCAGTACTAATCATGGTCTGAATATCTCTCTCTCTGAGTATTTTTGCTGACCATGTTCATCCCTTCATGACCACAGTTCACCATCTTCTAATGGCTCCTCCAGCAGGATCATGCTCCATGCCACAAACTGGTTTCATCAACATGACAGTGAGTTCAGTGAACTTCAGTGGTTTGGGATGTGGTAGAACAGGAGATTGGCAGCATGAATGTGCAGCTGATGAATCTGCAGAAATGATGTGATGCAGTCATGTCAACATGGAAAGTTTCCAACATCTTGTGGAATCAATATTTTGAGGCTTTTATGTGAACCCAGTGGCTCTGTGACTTCCAGATTTCAGGTCAGTTTAATCATATTTACACCATTTAAATATAAACCATATAAATCTGAATCCAGCTTTCAACACCTTGAAGCCCACTGTCATCCCTCCTGCCATTCTCTTACATTTACATTCATTCATTTGGCTGATGCTTTTATCAAAAGCAACTTACAACACTAAAGCAGGAGACCTTGGTGTAAGTACTCTTAAACATACTATTCTTTAAAAACAAGAGTCCTGCTCTTAAAATACTGTGCAAATGTACAAAAGGCTCTCTCAACTCTCACATTTACCTTTGGTACTTGGTATTTACTTTTGCACACACACACACACACACACACACACACACACACACACACACACACACACACTCGTGCACTCATTACACTCATCATGGAGTAGTATTTAAAAGTCTTTGTCAGAATGCCCACAGCTCTTGCAACGCTCTCAAATTTTCCTTTCCAGGTCACACACACACACACACACACACACACACACACACACATGCATACCGTACACACACATTCACACATATACAGCTGTGACTGGCTGGATGTTTGTCTGGTGTTTGGGAGATTTAATGGGAGGATGCTGGCATTTCAGTAAAACACAGGGTTAGTTTATGATTCACCTTGAGCTTATCCCAGTCACTTAGCAGCCTCGTCCTCTCTCGTTATTAATTCTCTATTTTAGAAAGTGTGTGTGTGTGTGTGTGTGTGTGTGTGTGTGTGACTTCCTCCTGACTCCCCCTCCTTGGCCATTTTGGTTTGTCTTCTTCTCTTTCATCCTCTTCCTCCCTCCTCTGTCTGTATGAGATGAAGATATACGAGGACGCTCCCTGGAGGCCGCAGTTCGGTTGAGGCGGCGCAATAAAGAATCTGGAGGTCAAACGTACACTGAAGTCCTTCACCCTGCTCCCTAGCACTGCACAGACACACACACACACACAGACACACACGTGTGTGCAGAGCAGACAGGTCAAATGTACAACCATACAGTTGGTTACATAAACCAGATGGCCGTGGCTGGCATGAAGCTTCTAGGACATCTAGGAGTTGTGTGTGTGTGTGTGTGTGTGTGTGTGTGTGTGTGTGTGTGTGTGTGTGTGTGTGTATACGTGTGTGTGTGTGTGTGTGCGCATGTTTGTGTGTGTTGTACCCTCTCTCCTAGCAAAAACCACCAGAGACCTTGTTTGTTGTCTGCACCCACAAGGGAGACACTGTCAGCTTTAGCACCACACAGGATCTCTCTCTCTCTCTCCCTCTCTCTTTCTCACACACACACACACACACACACACAGTTTGAGGATTCTGTTATAAACAAGGTCTGTGTCTCAGTGTGTGATGGTGTGTGGATTGAACTTTCCCACCTTCTGTGTGTGTGTGTGTGTGTGTGTGTGTGTGTGTGTGTTTGTGTGGCATCTTGGAGAGTAGTATGATGGGACCTGGAGGGCGTTCAAAGCCGAGTGCAGATACAACCCAGAACCTGACACTGACTGGCACCATATCACTGATGAGACACACAAACACACACACACACACACACACACACACACACACACACACACACCCTTTTGTCCTTTTTCTCTGTTTTTTTTCTATCATTCAAGATCATTCTGAGATCACAGACTGTGTGTATCATCTGTTTTCAGGGCAGCGTGATCTTTGACTCCTGACCGCTGGTTGCTTATAAAACATCTGGAAGACATTTGAAATATTTTCCTGAATTTAATGCGATTTTATAAATATAATTAACTTAATTGTAATTACTATAATATTAAATATAGAATTTCATTTGCCAGCCTGGGACTTATTGTCATATTTCTGTCTACTATGGTAAAAATATCTATTTACCCTCTCTGTTGTAGAGATATGGATAATGCAGACTGAGGCAAGACCGTCATCGATTGTGGCACAAAGGAACAGCCTCTAGCTTCCCCTAAAAAAACTTCAAGTCTTCAACAGTCCACCAGAAATAATCTCAGATTCTTAGAGTCTCAGAAAAAAATAAAAGAAAAATAAACACAGAAAGTAGTCCCTTGAAAAACTTTGCTGGTGTTTCAAACTGCATACAATGCACTGTATTTCCATGGGCTCAAATAAGGACAATAAGTTTTTGAGCTTGTAAATGACGAAGTTTATGGTTTTATAACCACACTCTATAAATGTGAGAAACTTCTGCATGAAAAACTCAAGTTCATAAAAATATAGAAAATATTTGTCCCTTGTCTAAATTAAATCAAACTGCTTGTGTGAGAGTGAAAAGCAGAAAACTGTGGAAATTCTAAAAGTGTCCACGTCGTGTGTGACACTGAATTTACACATGCATGGACACACTGAGGTGAGTGTGAATCTGTACTTGTAAATTAATGTGTCTGTGTGTGTGTGTGTGTGTGAGCTCGGCGTGAGTGTGTGCAATTTAAGCATGCACAGTTTCCGGCTTTGAATCTGAGAGCAGATGTTCTCAAGAGCGGTTTCTTTTTGTCAAGTCTTTGTTTAACACGACCGATGTAACTTATGCAGTTATTATATGACTTTTCCCCCCCCCACAAATAATATAGAACTTTTACACACATTCACAAGCTTGAATGTGTGTTTTGTCGACCTTTCTCACAGGTTAACAAAGGGTGACGTACAATTAGCCTTCGAAATTATTTCACATCATTTCACAAGCTCAAAATCTCATTAACAAGGCTGAGTGACAGATCCAGTGCATTTGACTGAAATGTCTACACCATGAAAATTAAGTTTATTAGTTTATTACAACATGTGTAAAACTTATCTTTAGTCTAAAAGTAATGTTGATTATACTAGATTAGCTGTCCTAAGTCTTGCAATAACTGTCACATGAATAGTTGAACTACATGTGGACCTGCTGCAGTTCTTGTTCATTAAAGCTAGTCAGCCAGCTGTGTGCAGATGTCAGGCTACTGTTACTGTCTCACTAAGAAACACCAGCAGCAGAAGCAGATGAATCCGCTTCGTCTGTGCTGAAACTGATTATTAAAGTGAATGTCCAAGAATGTGGTACTGCAACAGCATTGCAGGTGCTACTAGGAACTGATTAAAATTGTGATCCCAACCCAACTTTTGGCTCCAGCCCGAGTCCTAATTTGAGCCTATAATTGACCTTGTTTATATTTATGAATGAAATATAAAAATAAAACTCAGCTTGAAAAATACAGGAAGTGATAGTTCAGGTTATTTGACGTGGGTCTGTATTAGGTAATTATACATAGTCAGTGTATTACCTGCAGTAAATTAGGATCAGGGTTTTTTCTCAGTTTGGAGAATCAGGCGGGAGCATCGACACAGAAGTGATGAGCTGCTGGATGTGAGGCCCTGACATCTTCAGATTCAGAGATCCTGAAGTTGCGTTGTAGCCAAGTCCCGCTCATGGCAGCAGTACCTGTTCACACCTCTGCACCACCAGGTAGTTTGGGCTCTTTCTTGGCGTCCAGCTTCTGTATTCTCCGGTTCATACAGGTATCCTCTTGTCGCCACGCTGAACGGCATTTTGTCGTCACCGTCACAATCACTCATTTCTATCTTCTTTTATTTGTCATCTCTTCCACGAACTGGTCAAATTTTCTGATCTGCTGCGTAATACAGTGTGCGCCATAGACGTGCTTGTGCGTAGGAATACAGCAGGGGGTTAATAACCGCAAGGGAGGGGTGCTGTTTACCGTGTTCTCAGGGGTTGCTGTGGGTCATCCACTAACCAGAAGGTCGCTGGTTCGATTCCCGGCTCCTCCAGTCCACGCATCAAATGATGATGGCTGTTCCATCAGTGTATGAGTGTGTTTATGGTAGAATGTGGCTGGTCAATAAAATAAACACTATATAAGTGCAGTCTGTTTGAAAGTATTCAAACTATATTGTGGCTTTTTCCAGTGGGCATTTTTTTTTAAAGTGTCTCAAACACGTTTTTTGCGGATGGCTTCGTCCACAGCATCCCATCACTCAGCTGCTGCTTCTCCCTGATTCTACTGCAAGTAATACACTGTGTATAAGTCCATGACACAACCCCACGTCAAATAACCCCAACTATCCCTTTAAGACCAAACATAAAACCCATTAATTTAACAAGTGCCTTCTCTCTTATGCTTACTACATGATTATCTTTCTCCTTCTGTTTTTTCTTTTTTCTTTTTTCTTTCAGTTTATAGACACTCACAGAGAATGAGCTCAGTCCCGGTGGAGCTGCTTCTTACAACAGGGGGACTCCCAAACCTAATATCCACAACACAGAGCCTCCTGCTGTAAAGGTGAGCCTCCATATGAAAATATACACTCTCTTCAATCATTGCTTTTATGAATATGATACACACCAGCCGCAAGTTACACCAGCTGTATATCACACGGAAAGGTGACAGCACTTTATTGTTGTAGTGTAAATCTCGTGCAGATTTATTTGGGCACTATATTTGGAGATTAGAGAGGACGGTGTCCAGGATATCAGTTTGAGAGGTAAATATAAACTATTCTACTAACTACTGTACACTGTATACACAGCTTTTATTGTGCTGCATCTGACCATCATATAATAATATTTCATGGTGCTGACCACTGTGTGTGTGTGTGTGTGTGTGTGTGTTTGTGTGAATACTGCAGGCGTGATGGGTGACATCATTGTTATCATTATGTGTGTGTGTGTGTGTGTGTGTGTGTGTGTGTGTGTGTGTGTGTGTGTGTGGAGCCATGAATATCACAGATCCTTTTATCCACCCCCCCTCTCCATCCCCACCCAACATCCGTACACACACACACACACACACACACATGCACACACACCAGCAAAGAAGAATGTCAGGGTGTCATGTTGAGTGACAGCAATGAGTATGACAATTTGTTTTGACAGGTCGCGGTTATGTCACTGCACAGGATACACAAATGAATGCGCGTGCACACACACACACACACACACACACACACACACACACACACACAAAAAAAAGAAATAAAATAAAACAAGCAATAAATAAAGTGCAGTTCTACACAAATGAAATAATATAGGCCCAGTACATGTAACTACTGGAACTACTGTTGCTTATAGTTCATTTTAGATCAATTCTGTCATATTAGAATTTGATTACACACCTGTGATTAAATTACCTGTATGATTCATTCATATATGACACATTTATTGAATTTGAATGTCTGTAACATGATTACATTACATTATACTCATGTTTTATTAGTAAACACTTGGTGATAAGAACCTGATTACATTTCTCTGATCAAACCGTTTGTAGCTTTTGATTACATGTCTGTTTACGTTGTTGGTTGTATATAGATTGTTCATTATTATTATCATTATAGTACAAGTCATCATTAAGGAAATGATTACTGGTAATACAAAAAGTAATATGAAATATACTATGTCCCTATATCAAGATTGATGTTTCTGTATATGTCACCTCTAAGTGAATATATTATTATCACATACAGTATATACATCCTCTGGATATATGAAGATATAAGTTTATGACATATATGAAATACACATAGTAGAATTTGTACATTTCTCTGTATATAGTATCACATGTTGTGACCATATATGTTAACAATGTTTTTCATTTACATATGCAGGATTATTAAAACAATATACATATACAAATTCTATATGCTTTTCTTATCAATTTCTCATTAATTTTAAACGTGTTTCTTCCCATTCTGGGAAACTGTCTCAGACTTTTGGACTGACACTGAACTGACACAGTCACATAACAATGTACAGAGAGACACAATTACAAGGACACAAGGACAGTGGTGGAAGGATTCAGTATTTACATATTTCATTCAAATAAAAGTTCAAAAGTATCAAGAGCATAATACACTTCAAAGTAAAAACTGTGTTATATCATATTATATAATACATGACTTGTATACTATTCACTGTTGAAGCTAGCCGAAGTGGAGCTAATTGTTTTGACTTATATACCACTAGGTATCTATATCACTGCACCATGAGGTCCTTATGGTTTCATGTCAAATCTATATCTGCAAAGTAACTAATAACTACAGCTCAAATGTAGAAGTATAAAACATAAAGTAAGAAAAGTACAAAAAAATACTTAAATATAGCAGTAATTGTTACTGTGGTGACAGGCAGACTGACAGCCGTCACTCACTGGTTTGAGAAGGAAACAGTATTTTCCGGTGCTTTTCTGGTGCTAAAAATGGCCGACAGTGGAGGAGTGAAAGGCTGAAAATCTCTGACGTACAGACAAAGGTTGGGAGGAAACAACATGGTCTAAACCTGAAGTAACACCAGAGCTAACAATGCTATGTTGCTACCAATTGAAGACTACTGACCACGTCTCATTTGATGTATGGAAATCATCCCAAGTAATCATATTAATACGTTTGCCAAGTATACATAAAACTACACTGCTGCTTTCCCGCTCCTCATTCCTGTATTAAAACTGGAACAAGCGCCGTGTTGATCTTTCTTTTCCCCACTCCTCTTGTTCCTCTGTACATCCACCTCGCCATCTCCTCATCCCCGTCATTTAGGAGACGCTAATGTGTTAAATGCGAACAACAAAGACAGGATGTCTTGCCATTTTCTGCTTCCCCACTGTTTCCCACATTGCTGTAGTGGCTAAATTAGACCGAGCCAAACACAGAAATTAGAGCGCCGAGGCCAGATGTGATATTTGGTTTTCACACTGTGGCGTCAGGTGGATGTAAAAAAAAAAAAATAAAAGGAAAATCAAAACTGCTGCCTCATTGGATTTGGGACTCATTTTGATTCGCTGATGGTGGCCAGCTAATCATTTGATCCTGTTAGAAGAAGTGAAGTGTTTGTGTGTGATTCTGCCAGGAGAGTTAACAACCTCTGTAAATAGGCCGCAGCTCAGTGTCTTGATTTGTGCACAGTCGCTGCTGTGTGTGCGAGTGTATTTGTGTGTGTGTGCGTTTGTGTGTGTGTGTGTGTGTGTGTGCCTCCTCACTTGCTGTTTTTTTCCCTATAAAAGCAATTTGCCCCATGCTCGGGCTAGGCAATGAGCAGATGCTACCATTGTAAATGATGATGCGAGGAGCCATAATAAAGAGTTGATAAACACAGAATTACTGCTGGGCCATGGGCACGCAGAGAGAGGGAGGGGAGGGGAGGGGAGGAGGAAGAAGGAGAGAAAGTGGGTGGGGTGAGGAGAGAAAGATAGGGAGAGACACACACACACACACACACGTTGAGACGGATAGAAAACAGAGAGACAGGCTAAAACATTAGGGACACATAAAAATTTTGTGCTTAACATATACAAACTGGGCAATATTAAGGAGTTAGCTCATCCTCAGTTAAAATATTCTTTTCCCTTTCCACAACATGATGTCAAGCAGTGAGGTCAGTCAGTTGTAGGTAAATGTTTTCTGATTTTTTTTTTTTTTAACTCTGTGTTACCAAGCTTCATAAAAACTCACCTCTGTTACAAGAGGGAAACCCAGGGGTAAAGCCCTGCACTAACCAGGCTGTGAAGACACTTATTAAGTAATGTCTTCTGTGTTTCTGGAGGACCTTGATCTGTCAAGTTGAAGAAAATGACCTGATGATGTCATCACCCCCGGGCTTTGTCAAAAAAAAGGGGGCGGGGCTTTCACACTGAAAAGATGTCCAAGAATTCTCCTTTCTCTTTATTAACTTACATGGCTGAGCACTTGATGTGGGCTTTACCAGGAATGGAGGGTTTAATAAAAGACACTATCGGTTGCATTATGGGAAATGTAGGAACCTAAACTTTTGGAGGATCATTAGATTTAAAGATACTCTGTAAAGTTGAAGTTCCTGACAAACAAAGTTACATCTATATTCAGTATTTCTTACCAAATGCACCTGTGTGTATGTACTGTATGTATGTGTAAGAATATATTTACAGCAGGGTCCAAAAGCCCAACACTTTTGAATATTATATATGTAGTGTATCTGTAAACACCTTGCCATAAGCTCATGCACATACATGTGCATCCTCATATGCATGCATGAGACACAGATGAAACAGTGAGTCCCTCATAAAATATTGCTCCATAGTGCTGCACAGTCACACAGGTACCTTTAGGTGCAGTACACCAGAAACACCAACCAGCACCCCTATGTTGGGATGATATTGCATGGCCCCCCCCCCCCCGAGGTTTCTGTGTGTCATTTAATAAATGGTAATTTCATTAAACAAAACAATGCTTTGGCTTTGATTTTGGCTGAAAAATAGCACCAGAAGATCATTTTTGAAATTCTTTTTTTTATTGCTTTACTTCATGATCCATTCAAACAATATGATGGCTTATTTGTCTTTTCCATCCAAGCCCTCTATAAGAGTCAACTGTAACCAGAAGTAATGATTCTGGAAAAAAATAATAGATAAATAAAAGTAATACATAAAATACAAAACAGAATAATCAACCCAATCAAAATAACTAAAACGAAAAAGGTGACTGTACCTCCTTGATGCTCAAATCCCTTTATAAAAAGGTGGTACGAGAAAATGGACATACAGGTGTGATGTACATTATCCATCTTTCCCATATTTACATACATTTGTCCTGAAGATTCAGTAAAAATGTAGAATTTGACTTATTGTACTTTAGTTGTGCAAGTTCCATAATAAATTTGCAATGTATTAAATTATCCAAAGCAGCTGACACGCAATGTAACTACTGGGACTTTCACAGCCCCCAGGATCTGGGGATCTGGGGCAGTTGCCTGATTTGCCTGGTAATCCAGCCTTTCAAATCTGGCATATTGATTTACCAGAATTCATATGAGCCAATATTGGCCTTTAATGAAAAATGGACAGTCATCCACCTCCAATACAATGTACTCTATATTATGTGGTTTTATTGCATAATAAATCAGTAATGTGTCTTCATAGGAAGCCATTCACTTGAAGTGATTTTAATGTGTCTATGAACAGGTTTTTATTAGTCTTGTTCTAATTGTTGAAATTGTGTACATGTCATGCTCTAAATGGAATTTAACATACTTATAAGCATGAGACGTCTTTTAAAAATGGTCAGATACCTACATATTAGTCCAAAGTATCAGCTGTGAGCAGCTTTAATTCAAATGTATTGGTGCTAATATTCATCACTGGCCTTCAAAATCTCTATTTCTTATCACAAGCCTCTGTTAGCCCTCCCTATGTTTCTTCCCTTGACTGGAGGCCTGTTTTGATGCCACTGTACACCAAGTGCCTAGTAAATGCTGTGACCCCTGACTCATAGGGGACCTATGAGTGTGTGTGTATGTGTGAAAGCAAAGCTATGTCCCCAGGATGTTAGTCAAAGGGCTGCGATGTTGGCCCTTTGAAGAGCCTGTTCACCATGAAGTATATGTTTTTTTTCTTTGCCCCCCTCCAAGCATCTCCCATTCCACCCCCGGTTTGATGTTTGTTGGACATTTTGTTCAACAAAAAAAAAAAAAAACAACAAAAAAAACAAAAGCACACACACACACATATTTGACAAACACACAGAAATAGGATTAGCACTTTTTCGGACACACACATGCATTCTTGAAAACCTCCTTAGAGAGGAGTAAGAGGACGATAGAGGGAAGGCAAGGGGAGGAAGAGAGAATGAAAGATGAGGACAGAGAGCAAATGCAAGGAAGATTAAGAGGGAGAGAGAGATAGACGGTTAGTTAGGGGAAAGAGAGAGAGGGAGAATCCCCTCCCTTCGGCTGCACTGCTGGTGTCTCTTTCATGTCCTCCATGCTCGGATCTGAGGCTGTCTCCCAGCTGGGCCTGGCGTGCATGTGTGTAGCTAAGTGCTGTCTAATTTCCCTTCGGATCTCCCAGCCGTAGCCTCTGATTTCCCCCAACCACCCCGCTAACACCACCACCAACACCACTGCCTCCATCCCCTCTCTGTGTGAAGCAGGGATTGGGTTGGGGCAGTGGTGGCCAGTCAAGAACGGATTCCACACAATGGCAACCTGCAATGTAATAGAGACTCTGCTGTGTTGTTGTTACTAAAACGCCAAAAAATAAGACCACACTCAACCGCCGTCCTCCGTCTGGACCTTCTGCAGGGAAAAAAACAAGAGCAATTTCTAATATGTAATATACAGTATCTGGGCATATAACCAATGCTAACGTTAGCTATTTTTGATGATCAAGTTTGCATGAACACAATGTCAGATTTTAAAATCCTTAAAAAGAGCTCATTTTTAAAAATGTTATCTTTGCTTCATATACATATGTCTGGGTTGTATGAACAGCAGATGGCGCCAAACTGCAGCTGCATTTTTAGCAGGTGTCGCACCATTTTAGGATTTTGAGTAAAAGGACGCATTGCGGGTGGGCTTGGCTGCGGAGCTCAGTTCAAAGATTTCTCAATCCAGTCAGCTTCCTCTGTAAGCACACATAAGAGGAGAGCCACAGTAATTGGTTTTTTTTTTTTTTTTTGGTTGTGGCCCTAAATTTCTCTGCACTTTAAGTAAACAAAACTTCCAGCATGGGAAGTCTCATCAAGAAGAACTGTGATGGAGTGCAAAAGTCTGTTTAGCCAGCAGAGATCATTAACCGCTTCAAACTGACAAATATGTAATGAAATCGATCTAATTATATTATTATTATATTGTATTATAGTGTGACAAAGGTGTGAATTTTTGCGAAAGTGTAAGTATTGCAGAAAATAACAAGGACCTTAAAGTGGATAATCAAATCAATCGAGTGAACATGATTTACTGAATGGATTTCTACTAATCAACAAGTAAATAATAAACATGATTAGAAGAAAAAACTAAGAGACTTAGCTGAATATAAAAAATAAAAAAATAGTATAACTGAAAATACAACAGATACCAGAGTTATAACCATAACTATAATCTGCTATTTGCTGAGTATATACTGTTTAATGATGTTAATATGCCAAAATACACTGTGCATTAGCGCAAGTCAGGTGGTTATTGTCGCAGTAAGGTGCATGGTTGTCCACGGATGTTCTAAATAATTTGTGTGTGTGATCGACCCGGTTCTTCACTGGACAACGAAACCGACCAACCGCGTTACGTAAACAATGGCGTCACTCCAAAATGGCGGCTTTTTAGCGAGATTGCTAGGTAGAAATTCTTTCAATAAATTTGTCGTCTGATTGTGTTGTTCGGAGTGTGCAGTGGGGTTTTAGAGTTTACTGGACAGTATGACAGCAGTCAGAGTGAGCCAGAACAGTAAGGTTATGGATTGGACAGTGAATAATGAGCCAAAACTCGCTGTAAAGCTCTGTGCAGCTGTGACTTGAGGTGATAATTCTCTGTTGGCAAGACTACTTATACCACAATGTCTCCATATGAAACAATATTTGTTGACATCGATCCAAAATATAAACTACAGTTTACACAGTCATTTCTCACAGGGATAATATCTGCATGTTGCTTAAAGTGGCAATCTCACAGATTTTCATTGAAATAAATGTCTTGAAGTCCCCGTCTATCACCAAATGAGGTAATACTAATGCTAATGCTATAATGCAAACCAAATGATGTGAGCTGCATCTGCTGTTTCCACCAGAAACTACCGATCCGAACTCTTCAGGGTTGCTACTTTAAATATTTCAGGATGCTAACTTCTAATGCTATCTAGAAAAATACCAGCAGTGCACAGGCTCCTTTGGGAATCCTGGGCCTTACCTGGCATCCTGTTGACTCTCACAATGGACCTGGTGTGGTATAAAAACTTCCTACCCACAGTTCTCTCCAAGGAAACAACATAATCTGATGAAAAATTTCCTTCCCAACCATAAACAAAGCTTTCACAACTTTATTGGCCGATGTCTCCAATGGTAGGTTTCAAAATTTTACTGAAACAAGAAATTAAGAGGATTTTTTAGAATCATTTACTACATTTACTAAATGTTCCACATTTCCAGGTTGAGAAATTACTCTGTAAGCTCACATCCACAGAGAGAGAGAGAGAGAGAGAGAGAGAGAGAGAGAGTATGAAAACCCAGTCAGCACTTCAGTCTCTTTGGTGAGTTGTTTATGTGTGTGTGCACGTGTGGCTCATATGTATAATATATATTTACACATTGCACGGCTTGTGCTAATTCTGAGTATCATTCACATAGATGTCCGTATTTTA
Source organism: Seriola aureovittata (assembly GCF_021018895.1). NCBI lineage: Eukaryota > Metazoa > Chordata > Actinopteri > Carangiformes > Carangidae > Seriola > Seriola aureovittata. The sequence goes on from NC_079377.1 coordinate 3,048,981, forward strand.
TTCTCCAGTGGCATATGCACATTAGCAGGCTCTCACATAGATGTTACAGATTGCTTTATTCATTTCAGGCACATCAAACAGAAATGACACACAGTCCTGTTGTGGGAAGATGACAAGGAGAGGGAGGAAAGACAATGGGTGGGAGGGTGGCAGGAAAAAAAAAAAAGAAGGAGAGAACAAATCTGAATGCTGCCTCTAGCCACAGCCAAGTTTAGACGGAGTCTAGAAAGGAGAAAAGATTCCAGTGCAGTGGCTGCCTTTCATCAACGCTTATTTCATTCTGAACAAAAAAAAAAAAAAGAAGGAAATGATGAGACATATGTCTAAATCTGTGCTTGCAGCAAGCCTTTTGATGGGGAGAAGCTGTCCCAGGGTTGAATGATAGACAATGTGTACGCTGTGCGGTGCATTTCCAAATTTGTTTTGTCCTCTGTTTGTTTGTCAGAAAACCATTTTTCACACAAACAGGATAATGTGTAAAATGCATCATATCTGCACAAGATGTTTTTTTTTTCCCCATATGTTGTCACAAAAGAGCATTTATGCAAAACACAAAAATCTAATTGACTGCAGCTAAAGGAAGCTGCCGTTGACTAGGCCATTACTGCGTGTATGCAAAACCCGCTTCTGCATGTGGAAACCGAAGATTTATACAAGGTGCGTTTTCACACCTATTGGGTGCAAATGTGGAAATCAAGCCCCAGTATTTGTGACTGTACGTACAGTCAGACTGCATGTGTGGTGCATTCAATTTCCAGCGTAAACTGCTGGACATCTGAAACTTCACTGACAAACAGCGTGCAGCCGTGTTGTGAGAAACTCAAAGCTGGAAGACAGTGAATGACGTGTTTGAAGCAATAGTTCCAAACCATTTTGCCTGCCATATAATTCAAACGCACAGGTCGGCCTATTTATGAGCTGTGAGGAGGTCAGTTTCAGGGTAAAAACAACACTGCTCTGGAAGTGCTTCACAAGAAGAATAAAGCCAAACTGTTAAGAAAAATCTTTAACAGGAATATAATTTTGTGTTGCAGGCAAGGATGTCGAAGATCAGAGACGGCTAGGACATATCTCTACCAATATCCAGCGACTAACTGAATTTGTCCCAGGCAATCACATGCGACCGTTGAGTGAAATCTTGCCGGATTGGTTTCTCTCCAACTACTTTGGAAAATTCAGGGTTTGTTTTTATTTATTTATGCTATATAATCATCTCATTCAAACCTTGCAGTGTGTTCTCCACTTGCAGTCCACGAGTCTGTTGTGCTTTTTTTTTTTTTTTTTTATCATGCTTTTAGAAGAATCACAGAGAAAAACAATATAGTGACAGATTGTGAGATGATAGAAGCCAATGAATGAACTGCACACTGGAAATAGACAGACTTTTAAATTATGCGTTTCAGATACTGGAAATTAAAGTTCATGGCTGCATCATAAAGCTTTTAAAATCACTGTTTCCTATTTCCAATTAATTACGCTCTGCAAAGATGGCGTCAGTGGTCACAGCCAACCAAGGACATCATCTCAAATATGTTCTTATGTATAGTTTTGGACTATTTCTGCTTCGCTTGAGTTTCTGCTCCTAATTCTCCACTACATGTCAGAAGGAAATTACCGAATCTGACAGCGACTGCATAGGTACTAGTTAGACTAAACTGCCTGACACCTCGACCAGCTCCTACATTCAACTGCTTACTTCTTCTCTTTTTCTTTGTATTAGTGTTCATGATCCTTCGATATATGACTTTATAGAAACAGAGCTGTCGTTAGACTTCAACAAAAGAAAGACGACGGTTTATCCTGGGAGCTCCGCGGCTGCCAGTGGCATGTAAGTATTATGAGTTAATATCTCATTAAAAAAAAAAAAAACATTCTGTGGTGTCTTCTATTTTAATCTACCTTTTAATGCTTCATCTACTCCAGTGGTCCCCAAACTAAGGCCCGCGGGCCGGATACGGCCCGCCCCCACATTTGGCCCGGCCCCCTGAACTATTATTATTTATTTCATTAATAGCGTTATTATTTATTTCCTGACTTTTTTTTCTGTGAAGAACCCGGAAAGGGTTATTTGGTTATGTGTGGCTTTCTAGAAAACAATAAATTTTTACGTTTAGGCACCCCTGCGATCGTCACACTTTTTCTGTTACAAACTGAACCCGGCCCCCCATCAGAGAAGGGAAAAGTTATGTGGCCCTCACAGGAAAAAGTTTGGGGACCCCTGATCTACTCTATATACTGTACATCTACTCTCATTTAGGTGTCTCCAAACTCTGCAGCTAGGATCAAGATGTCAGCCATGTCGTTGCACTGACTCCGCTGATTTGGGAAGAGATTTTAAGTCGTTTGAAAACTTCAACCTTCTTTAGATGACAAAACTCCTATATCCCTGCTCACAGACCTTTAGTTTCAGATCCTGCCTAAACACAAATAATAACTACATCATTATTTTCTGTTAGACCCTTGTTCAGTCCACGGAATCAGCTCAGACAAACTCATTGGCTCCAGATGCTCGAGCTGCGACAACACAGTCCACAGCAATCCGGTCAGCTGGCACTACTTTGTGGAGCGGTGGAATAAAGTGGAGAAGCGTCTCCATGAGGTAGCTGTTTTTTCTCTGTCAGACTGGAACTCACACATCACTTTGTTGTTTTATTCATTGTTAAAAGTTCAGCAAATACAAGACAATGTTTGACCTGACGGAGCAGAAAATTCAGACGTTTGGGATCTTATTAACAGAGCACAATGAAGTCGACTCACCTGAAAACACAGAGGTTTAAAAACTGATACAATGGTTCATCTTATCTTTGTCATTTATAATCTGTTCTCCAAAAAAAAACAAAAGTACCAATCAGTGTACTGAACTTTTTATCACAGCACTAACAGGTGCCATGGATTGAGGTGCAACACCTGTAAAAGGTTTTCCATAGAGAGATGAGGTCCTGACAACTGCTGTGGGCTCCAGAGACCTTTGACTGAAAGTTAACATTTTTAACAAAGGGAGATATTAGTGGGGCTGGGGGAGGTGGTGTGGAGGCACTGGGTCAGATGCAGCCCAAGACGTACCAACTAAATGTTTGACTGTCAGACTTCTTACCCAGGAGGATTCGGCGAGGTGAAGGAGTATCCATTCTTCCAAGGTCTGGACCGGAAACCTCCTGAGTCAGGACCCTCTACTTGTCCTTCAGTTGGACAACAAGCAGGACACCAGCTGCTTTGAAAGGAGGAGCCAACAAAGACACATGGTCGACCAGACTCATGTGATGAAAGCACGGGACATTTTCTGCTCTGATAACAGGCTGTTGTCTTTAATTTAGATTTTGTTTGATATTAACGCACGCAGTTAGATCCGTGTTGACGTGTCCACGGACAATGACGAGTCCGGCGATGATGATGAGACCAGTGGTGATGATGAAGAGTCACCCATGGGAGCGAAGGAGCTCCCATACTTCTGCTTTGTAGCCTTCTGCTTCAGAAAGGTACAGTCTTTATCCAGCTCCTCAACCTCCACTGCTGTTTGAGATGATCTAAATCTATTTCTCACTGTTGTACACACTGGATATAAAATTCAAATTCACAGAGGCTTTATTGACATGGCCACATTGTCAAAGCACACTGCACAAGGCAGTGTCAACAGGGAAAAAGCACATTTAAAAGTACTGACAACAAAACATAATAATCGACTGATGTAAGTTTGCAGTTAAAGGACTCAGGTCCTGGATAATCATCAAGACTTTATTGCTCAGCATTTGCACAGCTACAAAGTACATGCACAATGATATTCTTGTGTCATGTTACAACAATCAAAAACATGACATGAAACTTTCACCTGTTTTCTTAAAAAACTCCAGGTGTACAGCAGCCCCGAGCCCCTGTCCTCCTTCACACGGTTCAAGCACAACCTGCTGTTCGCTAAGCCAAGACACTGGAAGGTGGAGGAGGAGGAAGAGCAGGGGCAGGAGGAAGAGGAGGACGTCGACGAAGGCTATGAGTAGGAGGACTTAGAAGACCGTTATGATGAAGAACACGGGTCCCCAACCCCAGCGACCCGACCAAACAGAGCCACACTGAGGAGGCGAAGGAGGAGGAAGAGGAGGAAGAAGGAAAGGAGTGACAGAGGACATGATGGTAGGACAACTCTTAAAAAACTGAACCATAAACAGTCAAACTGAGTGTGTATTTTTACCAACAGCAGCTACAGCAGCAGGTGAAGCAAGAAAATGAAGCACAAAACAATGAAATAGAATCACTCACAATTCAATCAATTCAGTCAAAAATCAATCATAGTTACCAGTGTTCCGCAGTAGCGTCACTACAATTAGCAGCAGTTCTCAGTAGCATGATGCTAACGTCCCTGTTTTCTGAATCGGTTTCAGCAGCAAAGCTCTTTTATTGATCAAGTCGTCCAGTGGCGTCAACACAAGCTACATTTACCTGAGCATTTCTGAAACTCACAGCGGAGCTTTCCACTGCAGTATCAAATAAAACCATACACCAAAACATTACAATGCTGACAAAAGGAACCCGCCAATGTCTGCATCTTTTGCCAACTCATAACTTCCATATGATCTAGATATGTTGTGCTTTTCAGCATCCTGCAGGTCCCTGCAGTCGCTGTCTGAGGATGAAAAAACTTTTTACTTGTGCACAATGATTCGTATTGAAGGAATATTCACCGAAATTTACACATCAATAAAAATGTCAGCAAAAAATACATTTATGAAATTTATGAAAACACAGAAGCAACCATAATTTAACAACTTTCCTCAAATTACCTCATACATTTCAGGATCTACGGACACATTTCTGTACTCCTTGCCCAGTAATGCTAATAAAAGTATAGTGGTTGTGGTGTCCAAACTAATTAAGATGTTGCAACCTAACAAGGTTTATAATTGCACTTGTGGGAAGAGGATGTGGGGAGCATCGATCACACATTTTCTCTTCCTCGTAGAGGAGGCACTGTTAAGTATAAACCTGTGCAATAGTAAAGGCCTGAACTGTTAGCTTCAGAAGTTACTTATTAGGGCAGATGTCGTCTCACAAGTATAATCTATTGCTCAGTGTGCGCTTGGCCCAAAACAGTTACACACATTCGCACAGTCAGATGTATTTGGGAGTAAGTGCTTTGTTCGAGGACACCGCAAAGGTGGTAATGACGGAGGGGCAAATGACATGGCAAAGTTGGGAACAGTTGTTGACACCTCTATGTCCTTAATAGATACATGGTTGTGTGCTTTTAATACATGTATGCTTGTTGCTTGTTAAAATGTTAAGTTTAGCCATAACAAAAACAGGCGTTGATTTTATTAACAACATAAGTAAAGTTAGCTTCAGTTAGCTCTACAAAGTGAAGTTTTTACGTTCAATTAAGGGGAAACTTTCTTTGCTACCAAACGTGGTTTCTATGGTGGTGGGCGGTGGTGATTGGACAAGAGCTTCAGCCATCGTTGCATTTACCAGACAAAAGGTGACAATGCTCCCTCTAAGCAGCGCTACGTCTTCAGGGCAGATTGGAGGCTACAGTGAGTGTGAGAAAGATCGGAAAAGTGATGAGACCGGCTAGGGATAGCGGGTTAGCGTGCTAACTTCACTAGAAATAAAGACATGATCAAAACAAGAGTTAATATTGATGTTTCTTTCCACCTCTGGAGACAGCTGTTGGTGAAGAAATGAAGTTTGATGCTGAACTCACAACGTTTCTTCTACACTGGTAGGTAAGTAAACAGCTGCTAATGCTAACGTTAGCTATGTAGCAATAACAAATTATTTATTTACTTAAATAGCTCCTTTAAAGTTATATTAAATAACTTTTCCACATTAAAATCTCTAAACATGACTAGACCTATGTTATATATTTTGTTGAGTTGTGATCTTACATTATCCCAAATATTTCCAGCACTTTTCAAGCCTAGCAAAATGCGAGATTTTAATCATGCTAACAATCTGTCTCATTTGGTCAATGTCATCATATCCCCTTTGCAAATGCGTTGGCGTTGTGGTTTCCTGCCAGATCTAAAAAAATGGACTTTTCATGTAGTTTAAGTCACATTTTTAATATACATTTTGTACACCTCCGTCATTTTCAACAATGTATTTTAATCAGATGAAGGATTTCAGTCATCGGACGTCTGGATCTGAAGTTATCAGAAAAAAAAGCTGAGTAAATGTTAGAAAGCTCAGCTCCCAGCCGTTCCCTGAAATCCTGTGTCCACAACACAGTGTCAGTGAATCACTGATTTTAAACATGAAACTGCTTTATTCTGTGTTTTGACTGGTTTTAATCCCCTGGTCCGTTTGATATGGAGAGGAGGACATCTCAGTGGATAATTAAGCTCCCAGTAAAACCCTTCTGAACGTCTGGTTCATAAGTTATCAGAGAATATTGAATATTTTTAACTGGTTTAATCACCTTGTCTGTTTGTTGTGGAGAGGTTTAGGTAAAGCCTCAATCCTGTCTGAAACCCACTTTCAAATTTCAAATCTGTTAAACCTCTTTGGTTGGTTACTTTTTTTTTTTTTTTTTTTTTTTTTTTGGTTATGTGTCTTTCTGGTAACCATGTTGTGACACTGAAATTACAACCTCTTGTGAGGGTTCTACCCTCTATGTTAGGAACTACAGGTTTAAACCATTAAATTTCCCCCATTGAAAACGCAGCAGGGCATCTGCTGATTATCTTTGAAGCTGGAGGTTCTAATATTCTAATAAAGTGTTATTATTATAACAATATAACACAACAGCACGGCTGTAATTCGGTTATAGGTACGACGCCGCAGCAGCCACAACAGTTCTACGAACGCCATATTAGTTAACAAAGCAACAACAGATTATGATTTGTTTGTTTATTTTATCATTTATTTGATTATGCAAATAGTTCCGCAACTGGACTGGTACTGGACTGTTGCTAAGCAACACATTAATTTCCTGACCTGCACAGTGCACACTAGCTTGCTACTACATGTTACCTCAGGAGTGCGCCAAAGTATCCAGGCTTCTTCCCTTCATCCTCTTCTGACGACCACACGTCATTTAATTTGAATATTATTTCTTAAAATATTTTCATATTTGCAAAATTTGTCAATATCTATGATAGATAACGACTGTTAATGTAAAGCTAATTGTAAGGGCAAAAAGTGTTATATGGAGGAAAACAAGCCACCCCCATAAGATTTCATTATAATACTTTATTTCATTATAATGTGTTACATGTTCATGTTATAAAAATGTGTGTTTTCTGTAGTTGTCACAAGATAATCGGTGCTCCAGTCTCTCATAAGACATAATACTTTAAGAGAAGTCGTTCCTCTGTTATGAGCAGGTCTAGCATTGGTAAACAGGGCCAGGCTACTTATTGTAATGCAGTGCGCCGAGCAGATGACAAAAGACTGTATGCAAGATGTGTAACAATGTACTATGTCTATATTTTGCAGGTATAAAACGTATAAAAGTATAAAACAACTAATAAGTTGACACTGGTGTAGTATTCAGTCCACAGGGTTGTAGAGGATGTGGGAAAGTTGGCCGTTCATCCCCATTGTGCATGTTTATGGTGTATTTGTTGTTATCTGTGTAGATTAGCCATGAAGCTAATTGCTAGAAGATATAAAGCTAATTTACCAGTCCGTGTAGAGGACTTGTGCCCAACTGTAATCACAGGGATACGAGACAGGGAGTCACAGTAATATTTTGTGTAGCTCTATTCATTCGGATATAAGCCGTTTGTTGTTTTGAGTTTGAATAAAGGCAATATAACTCATTGTAATGCAGTGCGCCAAGCAGAGGACGAAAGACTGTATACAAAACGTGTAACGATGTATATGTCTATATTTTGCAGGCTGTAAAAGATAAACTCAAAAGCCACTCTGGTTTTCAATTCATTTTAATTCAAGTGTGCAACATAATTAATGGTTAAGCAGAGTGATATATGTAGTTAAAAATCCCAGTGCCGTTCTTCTTGTCTTCCAATCAAATTACTTGGTCAAAACTAACTGTTGTATAACTATTATTATAGCATTCTTTTCACAATTAAAGATTATTAGACACTGAGATTAATTTAATCCATCATATTTGAGGTATTACTTCTATTCTTATACTTACACATCATAATTATTTATTATTGTCAAATTGTCAATTATAGTCAAAATGAACACTATTGCAGTTGCGTCTGGTGTGGAGAAAAACCGAATACAAAATTAAATAAATATGTTTTTTCATTGGAAAATGAAAAAAATGTCCTGACTTACCTCAATGTTATATTTTCTGTAATAGAAAATGCCCCATATACCAGAGATATAGACGGATTGTAAACTGTAGCTTTGTAGGTTGTGATGATGAATTGTTTTAGACAGTTGTTAATGTGCTGTGTGTTGATAATGTGCTGCTTGCTTTAATGAAAGATGGGATGTTAGTGTACAGAGAGAGTACATATGGAAAGTGGACAAAGGCTCTTAGTCTACTGGTTCAATTGCCACTGGTAGTATAGAAGTAATATCACACATACACACTTAACATTGAAATGCACACACGGTCCATTAGCAGGCTGGCCAGCTGTCAGTGAATGTGTGGTTTTATTTGTCCCTCCAGTTTCAGCCAATCGCCGAGCCTTGTTTAATGCAATTAAGGAAGATGTCAATACTGAGCTGTGATTGGTCAAGAAGAACCGCGAGAGAGAATTTTACGTATAGAGACAGTAATTAGCACATGCTGGTCATTAGTACACACACACACACACACACACACACAGACCTATACATGGAGAGACACTCTGTCTCTCTCTCTCTCACACACACACACCATTACACAATTACACTCACGCACGTGCTTAAGGATGGGCGAGCTGCCATCTGAGGGGTGCTTGTGTTTGCTATTAAGTTTACCTGATGTCATATAAAGAGGTGATGCATATACACACATACATTCAGAAGTAATCCCAGCTACCACTCTGCAGCAGTGTGTGGGTGGGTGTGTGTGTGTGCGTTTGTGTGTTGTAGATTTATTAAAATGACTTCTAAACATGACCCATCTCTTTGAGAGTCCCATGAAGAGATCCTGCAGTGAGCCTTTTAATGAAGGATCAGAGCAGACCCTTCTCACATGCCAAACAAACACAGACGCTTGCCTGCGCATGCACGCACACACACACACACATGCAGGCATGTGCCATAACCCACACCCTCTCAATAATCCCTCTCACTTCTAATGGTAACCATTTGCCATTCATTAAGATCAAAATGTTGTTTTCTGCCAGGACAAATTGCAAAGCCATTCCATTCACAGCTTGAGAAAGGCCTGAAACACTGCTGGGTTTCTTTGGGCTATTTGAGCGCCCAAGCAGGGCTAGCTAATGTGGCTAACAGGCTCTGAATCAGTAGTGTAGTGGTGGGGTGAAGGGAAGCACGAAGGAAGAAAGCAGTATCCTGGGCTTTAATTTTGTTGAGTCTTTTTAATGTTTCCAGTGAAATGCTTTAGTAGAGGAAGTCTTTTTGTGTAACCTTGTGAGGCAGCTGGATTTCTCACAAGCAGGAATCCACGTTGCCAGACTCCAATCTGTTTGCTTGCAGTGGAATCACAGTGGTTTGGACCAATCTGAGGATCTGATGAAGGTGTGATGACAGCGAGAAGCAACTGTTTGCTAGTGGCGACTGCTAAACGGGTTAGCATATAAATGCTGCTGTAGCATCATTTCTATCAGAACGGCAGATTATTTCTTCATTGAAAGAAGAGCCGATAACGGCTGTGACAAGCTTCAGCAAGAGTTTAATTTACCAACTGGCTCCACTGGTAGTGAAAAAAATTTCGAAGGCAATGTAAAATCTGATTGGTTGAAGTTAGCCTGTGATAGACGATAGACAGATGGTTCATCCAATCAGTGACCAAGTAGTTCTGCATTTAAAAAAAACTATCTGATATGTTACTGTTCGTGGCTTATGATTTTAATTTGCTTCATGATAAAACTGAGTCAATTGTAAAAAGTCACCCACAAAACAGCAGAAGACGTTTTCTTCTGACTTGGATGGCTGTTGTTGCATTTCAGACATATTTGTTGTGGTCACCTTCCTGTTGTTTTTATGTTTAATGGTGGCTGGGGGAAAAAATGACATGATACCATGATATTACCATCACCCTTTTGCTTTTCCCTCAGAACCTTTGTTCATACCTTGTTGCTTGGGAACACAGATATGATCATAGTTTCAGCTGGAACATCTGGAAAGTCATACTCAATCACTATCAGAATAGGCTGTATCCTACCGTTATATAGCCATTTTTCTTTGATGGCTGAGAAATTGTTTGTGAGAAAGAATGTGCTTTTTGTTCTTTTTGTGTGACTCCAAGCTGTGTGTCTTTCTCGCTGGAATTATTCCTCCCACCACACAATTCTGTAGATTTTGCCTAATTTTGTGCCACACAAACTGATAATTCAGCTTACATGATAGCTGAAGCTAAAGCTAAACCTACCTAATACCTAAACATAATACCTCTTAATATTTCATGTGATTGCCTGCATGAAATGTTGTTTTTATATGTTTTAGTTTTATTTCATATTTTTGTTTATAATTACCTATAACATAAACATTGAAACACACACACGCAGACGCACATTTACAGACTCATACCATACACATCTTTCTTGTCAATTTTACATTCATCTCTATAAAGTTCTTGTTTCTGTCGACATATTCACGTGTCTGTCCGTTATTTCCCATGTATCCTAAAGTCACACCTGTTTTTGTTACATATCATGAAAAATAAAATTATGAATTTATAAGAGACATTTTTTTGTTGTTGTTATTTTCTGGTCATCAAGACTTTTCCTGCGTTCAGAAACTGAGCTTTAAAATGAGCCTTCAGCACTTCCGTAACTTTATGATGTCACAACAAAGCAGTCACCACTCTCAGCCATGCCCCAAGCCCCGCCCACCTGGACCCACCATCCAACCTTGCAGGATTTGGTTTGTTAAGTGTTTACCTTAAATCTGCTACATTTTTATTGGTTCACTCAGAAAACAGTCAGCCAATCAGAAGAGAGGCTTTTTCGGTTCTTAAAACCACAAATATATCTTCTTATGGATCAACACGTCAAATAAAACAGGAAAAATAAAAAATACGGGACATTTAATTATGCAGCCTGTGCATATTTCCACATTCTTATTGTTTCTCTATGTCTTCTTTACTTTTGCTTGTATGAGCGTGCAACTATAATGATACATGTATTCTTGTGCACTCTGAGCCAGTATATGTCCGTGGTGTCAGTGTGTGTGTGTGTGTGTGTGTGTGTGTGTGTGTGTGTGTGTGTGTGTGTGTGGTGCAGGTGGGTGAGGGGGTGGTAATTAACAATGACATCTCCTGAGCCAGGTCTAATCAGTGCTCTCTTCTCTGCATATGCTATATTTATCTCCCCTCTCCATCCCTCTATAATAGTTATTATCACTTCATCTCTGTCGTTATTTACCTCTTCTGCTCTCTCCTCTCTCCTCTACCATCTTTTTTTTCTTTTTCATTTATCTGCTGGAAAGATATGATTAGATAGAGATAGTAGATCAACAGAGGCTACAGATGTTTCCTCCCACAATAGCTTGTGTAGAAATATAGTTATTCTCTTCTTTTATTCCTCAGAGAGGGGGAGATGTATGAGATTGATGGTTTAATCAGGTTGTAGAAAGCTTTGTTAATTGGAAAATTATGTTACAACACTAATTTGACAGTTAAAGGGTATATATTTTACTGGATATGGTATATGTGTGAGTGCTCGGGGTTAATTAGCATTTTCCTCTAATTTTGCAGTGATGTGAAGATTGCATCTTACACTGAATCATGTGAATACAGCTAAAGGTGGCTTTTAAACTGCACAGATAAGTCGTTTTTTTCAGAGAGAGACACACTAATCAGGTGCTGAATTAATTTGATGTAGTTTGAAATTTTGTGTAGAATCTGTCTCATTTGTAGTGTGAATGTCTGACTCCATCCAAGGACTGTAAACATGAAAGAAAACACACAATAAAGAAGAAAGGATCGTTTCAGCAGGGAGATTTGAGAAATTTTAAACCCACACTACCTGGACTGAACCTATTTATGATTCATAGGTATTTATAGCTTTTCTGTCTTTTTTTAAACCTGTCTTTGGGCACTTATCATCTAAACCATCAAACGCAAAGCACTGGACGCCAAATCACTCACTTTGTGTTTTGTTGACTGGTCCATCTCGGCCTCCTGGGATGGATGTTCTGTGGAGACAAAAGAACAAAGAAATACTGAGGCAGATGATCGAGTGGTCAGATAAAGCTACGGATCAGAACATGATGAGTGTGTTTACATGCACTTAAGTAACCAGGTTAGAGCTGTCATTAAGTCTGTAAGAAGATTTTTATTTTGTGGCATGTAAAGGAGAAACCTGATTTTCATCATCAGGGGAGGAGATCGGAAGATTCGGTGGACGATGTGATGTCTCTGCCATGTACGCTGGCTTCAGAAAGTATTCAGATACCTTCACTTTTTTTGTACACTTTTTTGTGTTGTAGATTTAATCGTAAATACCTGTGCCCTGCCATAGTTTTATAACAGAGAGTTCCTGGGATTACGTGGCTTGGGTATTGTCATGACATGCGGTGTGAATATGGAAACGTATACACGGTGTCTCCATCCAGTATTATCCAGAGAGCTCAGGACCTTGACTTTGCTGAGGGTTCACCCTCTAACAGGACAGTGACCTTAAGCTCGCCGACAACTCCTCCAACCTCAGCAACCACACAGGTCCTGTTTTTCAACCCTCTGATAAGAAGCATAGTCATGTCTCCTGAAATAGCGCCACCCTACGGCGACAGGCGTACCGGATCTTGGTTGTCATGGTTACAACAATAAACTACCAGACTGTACTGAGAGCAGAGTACCTACCTTCGTCACCATGGTTACTTTAATAAACGGTCATGGCTTGGTTAGGTTTAGGAAAAGATGCTGATTTAGGGTTCAACATTAGACCATCTGATGACAGCGTGTTATAATAGCGTGGACGATAGAAACAACATAAACTGCTACTTTCAAATAGGAATCGAACCTGTGTCATATTCATCCATCCACCTCAACCTCCTCCTGACTTGGACTTTGTCTCTCTTTATACTACGTCACTGCACTTTTCCCTTTGCTCCTGTCATCATTACTATGACCACTACATCACCTAGCAACAAAAGATAACTATGGGTCACAATAACCTGCTGCACAAATGACCTACAGGCTTGTTATTTACAGGACAATCTCAAGCTCACACAAGACAATGCAGGAGTGGCTTAGATACAACTCTGTGACTGTCCTTGAGTGGACCAATCAGAGCCTTGACTTGAACCCATTTAAACAACTCTGGATAGACCTGAAAATGGCGTCCACTGACGTCCCCATCCAACTTGACAGAGTTTGAGGTGATCTGCATAGGAGACCTGCGAGACCCAAGATGGCGGATGTGGTTTGTCTTGGATAGACAACAACATGCAGCGCCGACTAGCGGTCGGAACTATTGAGATCACCCAACTTAAAATCCTCACAACCCATGGCCAGTGGGGAAGGAGGTTTAATGTGTATGCGGAGGTCTGAATGTGTGCGTGTTGGTGGACAGAGAGGAAAAGTGACTCGCGGTGGAGCTGGGCGACCGTGGGAGGAGAGCGGCAGATGCTAGACCCACAGAGAGAGCTCGTACGGCCGTGAAGCTCTGTGCTCGTTGTCTGGTTTGTTTCTCTTACTTGGATCACTTCCAAGCGATCGGGTGCGTGTGAATGTACGTCGGTAAAAATCCAGCATGGGTGTTCCCGTGCGGTTCTGACAGTGCCGTCCTCGTTCCATGAGGGTCACTGCAGCTGGTTCCTGGATTGGCTGCACAGAAACACGGCAGGGTCGACGTACTCGGAGGGTAGCGGGCGTAAGTTCTACACACCTCTGTGAAAAAAGTAACTTCTTCCTTCTGCAGGCAAAACGAGAGGGCCGAGCTGTGCCGAGCAGAATCTCGTGTCGGAACCTTTAATTTGTGTTCGGCTGAAGACAGGGGAAGTTACTCGTAGGCCTGACCAGGCCTGCTTTGTCTGACCACATGTTCAGGCCCAGCATTCATATTTTAAAGTTCAGTTGTCATTATGGGGTATTGAGTGTAGATTGATGAGGGAAACAATGAATTGGATTAGCATAAAGTTGCAACATAACAAAATGTGAAAAAGTGAAGGGGTCTGAATACTTTCTGAACACACTACACGCACACAGCTCTCCAACCCGCAAATGTTTGTGTAAGAGGAAGACAGAGGGGGTGGTGGTGGGGCACATGTGTGCATCTATGTGTGTCTGGCAGCGATTGGGGAACATGATAACCTTGTCTTCGTGCAGGTCTAGGGGGCTGAGCAGAGTGGAGCATGAAGCTTCAGCCCTGCCAAATCTTGCTTTTTAACTGGCCTCAGAAACACACACCAGACACACACACTCACAATAAGGCCCCAGACACTGAGAAGCATGAAGCCAGGTCCAAATGTGTGTATGGGCATTGGGCCAATGTGTTTCAAGTGTGTGTGTGTGTGTGTGTGTGTGTGTGTGTGCCTAGATGGAAAACTAAAGAGGGATAGGTAGAGAGGTTACAGAGGTAAACAGAGAAGAACAAAAACTCGAAAAGAGTAAGAGTGCAGGAGAGTTTTTAGGGGGTCAGTTTTTTACATTTCTACAAAAATCAAAAAAAAGAGGTCAAAGTAAATTCAAGAGAGAGAGAGACAGAGCGAGAGCACAGGAAGTAAATATAAGGAAATATAAGAGACTGTAAAAGAGGAAAGAGATGAAAAGCAAGAGCAAGAAACGAGTCAAGAGGACAGGATGTGTGTGTGTGTGAGTGAGTGAGAGAGTGTGTGCAACGTAAAGAAGGAGAGGAAAAGTGAACAGCGAGAAAGAGAGATCAGGAGTGAAGAAGGAGAGGCAAAGTGTAAAACGAGAAAAACGTAAAGTGAGAGACAAAAGTGGAGGAGGAATATGTGTTTGAGACTGTGTGAGGGAGGGAGGGAGGGAGGGAGGGAGGGAGTGGGTGTGCGAGTACAGGAAAGCCTCCCCTAGTGCCCACCTGTCTACTGTAGCTGTAATGGGAGCCAAATGTTGAAAAGCCTGGAAGTTACATCTCTGGCTTCCAGCAGTCAGGAGACTGCGAGCGATGGAATCCTGGACTCAGAATAACTCCTGCTCACCGCCGATTACATTTCCACTTCCTGTTCACTCCCACAGGCTCAGGTCAGCGTATACTCTGGACTCCTCTGTGCGTCGCCTGTATAGATGAGTTTGCCATTTCCACACGGTTGAGGATGGCACTGCAGCAGCATCAGAAAAGTTGAGTGACTCAGACAGAGTTATTATCAGTCCCGGGCCGATATTCGATAATATGGAATATTGCGATATTTCCCGCCATGCAAAATCTTTCATTATGACATATAATACAATAAAGAAGCTCAAAGTTCAAGCAGGAATACTATCTTTATGCCTCGTTTGGTCACGATTCTCTTTCTCTCTCTGCTTCTTTTAATCAGATGACTATGGGTACTTTTGGTAAACCAATCACATTCCGCCACCATCTCAATCAGCCAATCATGTTGCCATTGTCAAACTTCTGCTCTCTCTTCCACTACTACTGCTACTACTCTCCTCATCCCATCCAGATCTTCTGCATCCTCTTCATTCCTTTGCCACCAATTTCTACACCTTGGGGGATTTCCTACACTACACACACAAACACACTCATCTCCCCCTTCCCCATCTTCTACTGTGATACTAAACATGGAATACAACAATAAAATGCAAAATACAATATAATGCAATATACAACAGTTTGATTATGTATTATTAGGCTATTACTCCCGCCCCTAATAAAATTATATATACTGCGATTTTTGGGCTGGACTGTATCGATATATCAAAAAATTCACAGTCAGTTTGAGAGTGACAGGGTCTAACCATTTTTCAGTTTTAACACTCAGGCTACCTCGTTTGTGTGGGTCAGGGGTCTTCAATTAGAATTCAAAGAGGTCCAATTGGTCAAAATGTCCTCAACAGAACAGTAACACTTGAACAGCTTTAACTACTCCTTTTCTTTTCCTTCCCTCCTCTATCCCATTTATCTATCCCAACTAATTTCTCCGACACTGTCCATCATCTCCCCTGTGTGTGTTTCATTCACTTACATGACCAGTGGTCTAAAGAAGAATTGTCATTCTGTAAAGTCAGAGTTAAGGTGGCTCTCCATCTTTGTCTTACACTCAGGTTTACGATCACTCTGCTGCATCATATATGTAACAGATTAACCAGATGGATATCACAACATGTACTTATACCTGGTTTCTTCTCGCTCTGACTACCAGACTCTTACTTTGTAAAGTATTCTTGATAGTTTGAACGTAATGTTACTTGACTTAAGGTAATTCTTATATTTCTAACAGGAAGTTCTGTGTCTCACCTCATCCTGAACCACAACCATCAGATCTGCTGCGAACTTCGCGAGACTGTCTTCAAATATTAATATGTATTTTTATTTTTTATTTTTTTATTTTTTTCCTTCCTGTAACTTCCCCCTGCTCTAAACTCACTGTCATTTGATCACAACATGCATGAGAGACTGTCCCGCTGCAAATAATCAGACAGGCTTATGAGTAATTGAGTATTCAAAGCAGAAAACACAACAAAAAAGGAGTCATAAAACTAGATGTGATATTTATTTGATATGGAAATGTTTATACATATGCATCATATCTTATTAATTATTTATATTGTCATATTTTTTTTCTCCTTGTCTGTGATATACATTATGTATTCTCTTCTTCCGACAGACACATCTTTGAAAAAGGAAGAAGAAAGAGGTAAAAAAAAAAAACGGAAGGATCAGTTGGTGTCTTTTACTTTGACGACAAAAAAGTAGAAGAAGAAAAAAAAAGTGAAACGACAGAAAGAGACAAAGACAGAGGACCTCTCCTTCCCCATCCTCTGTTTCATGTCTGTGTCGCTGGAAAACAAAGGTGTACCATACTATCATAACACACACACACACACACACACACACACACACACACACTGTCCCTATATCTCATTAGCAATGCCACCAACTATGAACCATATACAGCGTCTCACTCGCTCCACACTCACCACAGTGCATAGCTTAGGAACAGGAAGTTAATGCCTTCATTGTCTGTTGTTGTTCGTAGTGTATTTTAATATTGAAACTTATTACAAGAAAATCACTAAAATTACCAGATTTATCCGGCTAATTTCTAATTATAACAACAATTAATTCATGTTTTTTTTTTTTTTAAAAATGACGAGAAATGAATCACTTTGTTTTCCTTTTAATATTTTAGAATTTTCAAAATAAATGTCCGGAATTTCTAAGGCTAATTTCATGAGTCTGTTAAGGCCCTAAACTGAACTAAGGTTCAGTGAATGGAAGGGAAAAAATATTACAAGTTATTATATTAGGGAGATCATGTAGATTAGCCTAAATGTGTGTGATTTCGTGAAAAAGATACAGTAGTTTTAGGAAATTTGAAACTCTTTCCCACTTTCCCAGAGTGAGAAACTAATAAAAGCCTTACAACAGACCTTTTTCAGGTATTTGGTTTGGTCTCACGTTTTGTCAAACAGCATTATTAGGCAATCTCGGCTCTGTGGGATCAAATAACATAATCATGATCCCATAGGCATCCAGGAATTGAGCGAAACAAAGCAAGTACACTAAAAAATAAACTATTTCATTGTACTTTATACCAAAGTTTTACACTCAAAACATGATCAGCTTACGAAAACCGTCAGCACAGCATATAAACTACTACTCAATACTGTAAAATGCTCCTAACACATTAATCAATGAGTATCAGTCAACAGTCCACTAATCCAATAACCCAATTGGATTATCCAATAATCATATGATGATGTATTTTTATGCTTTACTTTATATTTACACTTAGGACCATCACTGTATCTACTAAGATAGTTTGATGATCTCTGCTTTTACTAAATAAAACCAACAATTATTTTTTGTGGCCGTACCTTATCAAATCACTGCCATCAGGCTATACAACGCCTCAGCCAAAGGAAGTGAACTAATCTAATTATTATAGTTTATTGTTGTTTATTATTATTATTATTATTATTATATTCCCCTAGGGGAAAAATAAAGTATCCATCTATCTATTCGGATACAAGACAAAAGCAGTTTTTACTGTTGTAAAAATTGATCATTTGTGATTTTTTAATAAACTTGACTTTTTAAAAATGTAATTAAATTGAATATTTAATCACCAAAATGTTTCTTCTACCAGTGCTTTTTTAGAAGAGATGTGTATGTTTGTGTGTGAAAGCTCAGAGAGACTGACACAAGAACTTACCCCCATTACTTATGCACTCTACATTACAGTACATTTCTTTTACTTGATCTTCTTGCACTTATTGAATATATGCAGTACTTGGTACTTACACCAAGGTCTCCTACTGCACTGAAGCTTTAGTGACATCCCTCACTTTGGATAAAAGCATCTTCCAAATGAGTAAATGTAAATGTAAGTTTCTTTAGTGTATTTTCCTCCTGACCTTAACTTTTCCTGCTCCTGTGTCCAAAGTCAGACAACATGCAGTAACTGAAAACTTTTATTCCGCATTAAACAGCTTGTTTGTGTGGAGTGTTTATGAAGGTAGATGTGTTGGAAAATGTGAGAAATAGAAGAAAAAAAAAAAAATAAATTGTGTAAAATATTCACACGTTTTCTGAATGTGAAGTCACAAACAAAATATGTGTAGACTGATATTTACATAAATACAGCCAGAGCTGCAAACTTCCAATTCAACATTTACTCATATTTATTTTTCTTACTTGAGCCCATTTTCCAGTACAACCACAACTATGTCATGGAATCGCTCCGTGTTTTACTTTGAAGCCTCATTTGAAGCCTTCAGTATCTCGACTGCATCTGAATATTGATCAGAGTATTCCTTCTGAATCAACATTGGTTTGCGTTCACTCTCATTTTCCTACTACACATTATAGAGAGCGTGAGTTTTTGGTAGTGTCTGTTTATTTACTCTTTAAAATCAGAGGTCAGAGGTCAAGACACACAGATTTGTCACTCCGTGATGCGAGGGAGCGCATGTGTGACGTTGCGGGGAGCGACTCCAGAGGCTGTCATAACAGAGTTGTGGTTGTACTGAAAAAAAGGAATCAAGTAAAATAAAAAAATAAAAATATATATATATATATATATAGTAAGTAAATGTTGGATTACAAGTCTGCAGCTGTCATTGTATTTATGTGAATATCTTTTGAGAGTATTTTGTCTGTGACTTCAAAACACAGCAGATAGCAAATTCAAACTTCTGGCCAAGTATATACCCCAGTTCCACGGCCCGAGTCCGGCCCATCATTTTTCCACATCTGGTTATATTCCAGCTGTTATCCTCCTGTATAGGATGACAACTGTAAGAGTGTCTGTATGTGCCCAGTTGTGGAAGTAGCATCTGACAATAAGGTTGTATATGGACCAGACCTGGGCAGTGGACCCGGGGCGTATAGCGGGCCAGCAGGGGCCGGGTGTGTCTTGCTGTCTGGGAGGTGCATGTGTGAATATTTTAACACACACGTTCACATTTCTTCTACAAGTTCTCATGTGTTTTGTTTTTTCATGTGACTTGTAACTCAGCTTACATGTGTGTGAATATTTTATATTTTATACAAAACATTTAGACATACGAGTTCAGGTTTTTATTCTACAAACTCTCACACTCTCATATCGTACTTCAATAGCTTTTCCAAAATCTGTTTCAAGGACCTAAAGGCAGAGGATGTTTTTTTTTTTTTACCGAAAGAAATGTGCCTCAACTCACATCTTTACTTTGTAATATTCCCCTCTACCTGAACACACCTCTGGACACAGCAATTGTTGTTTTTTGTTATTAATAATCGCTTAGAGAGCAAAACTTAAACATTAAATTATTAGGAGCATTTTAGATCCATCCAGGAACCGTGTGTTGTCCTCAGAAATCAAATCAGGTGTTTTAAGAAAATTTTGAACTGATGCAAAACTGCACCCAGAGGTATTCGAGGCAGCCGTATGAGGTGCAGACGGCAGCTGCATCAGCACTGCGCTCAGCTGCTTTGCATAATTCAGCCACCTCAAATATCATCTTTTTTTATTTTGCATCTGCCAACAAAGATCAAAAGCATCCGTTCAGTCCTCACAGGCCTGTGTTCTCCTTGTTTCTCATTGTTTTGTCAGTCAAGGCAGCTGTTTTCTGCATAAATGCACCGTGCATTATCTCTCGCTGTGCTTTACTAGTTGAGGTCAGTGTGTGGTTATGTGTGTGTGGGGGTTGTTTTGACTGGCCACTGTCTTTTGTAAATTTTTTTTTCCCTCCATTTTTGATGGTAGGCTGCCGTGCTGGTGTTATCACGTCCCACTGGGAAAATGTTTTCAACATCACTGAGTGTGTGTTTGTATCTGGCTGCGTGTTTGTGTATTTGTGTTTCTATATGCTGGAATCTGTGTTTGTATGTGTGTGTGTGTGTGTGTGTGTGTGTGTGTGTATGTGTGTGTACCAACAACACAGTAATCTGTAGGCGGGTCATCATTCTTAATGCAGCCTGTGTCATCGGTTCCCGTGACAACAGGGGGAATGATGCGGCCGATACATATGAAACAGGGTACCATGCATAAACATTGGGGCTGCAGGAGGAGGAGGGTGAGGGCAGCATGGGGCGAGGTTATATGGGGGATGTGGGGGATCTGTGTGTGTTTGTGTGTGTGTGTGTGTGTGTGTGTATATGCGTGTGTGTGTGTGTGTGTGTGCATGTGTGCGTGTGCTACCCAACCTGGACTCTCTCTCTCTATTCCTGTTAATTATTCATGAGCCCAGCATCAGCTTGCTGCAACTAGCCCCTCCCCTTACGTGTGAGGTTGTATAGGTGTGTGTGTGTGTATGTATGTGTGTGTACATGTGATGGTGACAGCATCAACGGACGGTAGATCAGGATTAGGATCAAACACATCTCAACGTCACACTCTGTCAGGTTCACTGGACACATTTGGCCACACACACACACACACACACACACACACACACACACACACACACACACACACACAGACACGCTATGATCCATCTTCCATTATCCAAGATAAATACATGAATAAATAATATATATTTATATATATTTACAAGTAGAGAAACAGTTAAAAATTGTAAAGGTCCTGAGTACAGAATTTTTTTTAAAAAGAACAAAACAATCAAAAGTAAAAGGATTTTATATATATAGTAGATTTTTCTATTATCATTATTGATTTATTAATGTATAGCCACTACTACAAACACATATATAAATATATATATATTTAAGGAAGCATCATGTGTTTAAGATGACATGTTTTATATGAAAACACGTCATCTGCAAAGTGACTGGAAACATAATTGAGCGTAAGTATAAAGCACAAAATGAAAATAATCAGAAAACAGCACCTGAGAAAAAAACCTCAGAAAGCGCAGTAATTAGTAAATTTACTTAAGACATTACAGACGTCTCAAAAAAAGAGTTACTTTTCACCACTGCCTGAGGACCACAAAGATGCTTCCTTTATTAGATGTCCTCTGTGGACAGGGGCAGGGACATATGTCATTTTTCAAAATCAGAATGTGGTCCCCTCTGTTTGTGCAGCTTCTGTTTGATTTAAACACTATAAACGTGGCCTGTATTCAGCCCTGAAACAGGGACGTGATTTCATGGTTCTGTGGTTGGTACCTAAATATCGATCTACTTGAAGCCTGATACTGTGATACTGCAGTAAACATGGTGATGAAACAAGTTAGATTAATATATTCACTATTTCCGAATCACATACACACACACACACACATGGTCAGAGATGAACAAAGGTGAAGTGAAAATGAGCTGAGGATTGAATGAAAACAGGAAGCACATTCTTAAATCCAGGTGAGAAAAGCTCTGACTTTATAAAAGTGTTATCTTGGTCACCTGTAGTTATAACAGCACAGCAGCTTAACTTGCAGCTTTTCTGCACTTTTTTGCCCTTAACCCTCGACTGGTGGAACTTGTTGCCTTATACAGCCAGAGAGATCTGAAGATCGCAAGACACTTCTCAGGGATAATATATATATATATATATATATATATATATATATATGTTAATGTTTTAGCAGGAAAAAAAAATTTCATTAACAGTTGAAAATGTAAAATTATAATATCTCATGAAAAGATGTTGTTTTAAGGTAGTTTTTTTTAGTAAATATGCAAGTACATTATATTGTCTGTTGCTTGACTACTGTGACGAAAAGCACGGTAATCACTTTTATTATAATGTGTTATTTGCGAGACGTTTTTCATTTTTTCACACCTGAAACCAAAGTGGAGTCTATAAACACTGAACTGTGTCTGAGCATCTTATAGTCTCTGTGTGTGTGTGAGTGTGTGTGTGTGTGTGTGAGTATGTGTGTTTGTAACAATGTGTGTTCAGTATTTACAGTTAGGTTGTAGCAGGGGGGACACTGTGTCTTTATTTGTTCGGAAAGAGCGCGCACGCATACACACACACACACACACACACAGTCAGAGAGCAGAGTGAAGGCAGCTATGGCCTCTCCTCTCCACACACAGCATTCCAAAGGGAGATGTTTTCAATTCACTCATTATAGAGGGGTTGCACAGGGTCAAGTTCAATGCCAGGGAAAAAGAGCGGGTACGCTGAGGGGAGCGCCACCCACACACATGCACATACACACACACACACACACACACATAAACATAAATATGCACACACAGACACACACACACACACACACTCCCATGCAGTGAGCACAGCACGAGTAGAATTACCGCCAGCAGAGCTTGGGATTTTGGGTAAATACACCAAAATTAGCCTCATTGGGTTGTTTGCATTTCGGCAGAGGAGAAGAAAGGATGGATGGTGGAAATAAAAGAATCAAAGCAAATGGATGCATGGAGGGATGACAGAGGTCGGGGCGAGGCGAGGCGAGGAAACTAGCTGGACAGTGAACATGTTAGGTGTGTGTGTGTGTGTGGGGGGGCTACACATCAGAGAATACACACACTCATTCCTCTATTTGTCATTCTAGCTCTTCTTTTTTCCCTTTCACCTTCTTGTTTCTTTCTGAGAGTTGTTGACTTTATTTAGAGAAAGAGACTCAGGGACTCATGACTCATGGGAAGTGTGTGTGTGTGTGTGTGTGTGTGTGTGTGTGTGTGTGGGGGGGTGTCAGTAGTGGTGCAGGATCGGGAGAAAATGCACATCAGTAAATTGAACATGTCTGTTGTGATGGTGTGAGTGACATGGAGGAGGTAATATGACCTCCGAGTGAGTTCATCACAAACAGCATGACTTAGTCCACACCTGTTAGTGATGCTCAGAGCTGTTGCTGTAACAATACAGAGAGAGAGTAGTGACAGAAACTAGAGTTGCATCTCAGTACATACGAACTGTAAACCTGCTGAAATTGCAGCTGCTCAAACAATATCACTAAGTTAAGTGCACCACAGTAAATCAGAGTGCTGTTGACTAGTCCACATCTGGGACCGCTGCAAACAAACAAGACCATCACAAAAGTGAAAATCCTCACAGAGCGGAGGTTAAGGCGCCGATCATGAACCTCAGCATGTCCAGTTTAAAGTGGAGCCATCTCTCTGTCTTCTCATTTCATGTCATCTCTCTACTTTTCAAATCTCGAAAAAAAAGCAAATGCTTTTTACACTAATGGTTAAATTACAGTGATTCACATGGAAGCTTCAAGTCTTGTTTTTGTGTCCGAACTGAATAGTGACATACAAAGGTAGGAAAGGGAGGGAGGTGCAGTGTTCATATAAATGGATTTATTTTTTCTTCTCCCTTCATTATTAATAATCTATTTGGTGTCCTGGCTGTGTTAACTGCAGCACTGAAGGCAGCGCTGAAGCCCCGAGGTCGAGCACAGTTTTTCTTCCATTTACCTTTACACAGTATCCATGCACACTGAGCACTGACTTTCCCATCAAACAGCGGCAGAGACAAGCACTTCATTTCTGTAAGTGCTCTCGATGTTTTCTTGGTTAGTTCTTTATTTCTGTCCTTAACGCTGAAGGTCAGGTGACATAAAGCATCTTGTTCGCTTGTGTTTCTTGTCGTCATGTTTCTCTGCTCTGTCCCGTAATAACGGGTCGGCTACTTCCTGCCCGGCCACAGCCGAGGAGGGCGATCGGTTGAACAGCCTGCCAGCAGTTGCTCCGGTGCTCCCCTGACAAACCATGGCTGGTTTTCAGACCTCGTTATATTGAAGTTCACTCCAGATTCATGGGAAGTTTTTGGCCAAGTAGCAGCATGTATAGAAAATGGGATGCCAGCTGTTGAGAATCTCTTACCTGCAGTTGCAATGCTGGCAATGCAGGTTATTGAAAATCCTTGTTGTGGCTTTTTTTTTTGGTGTGAAATCCAAACATTCAGAGCAGGTTTTCTATTAAACAGGATTCATAAATAGAGGTTAAACACTTTTGAAAATACCCTGACAACATCCTGAGAAGGATTCATGCATGAGGTAACCGGGTCCACAGCTAAGGAGTGAGTCAAAATGTGCTTTACTCAGCCTCTGTCTGCTTTTCTGAATAGTTAATGGTCCATTTCCCTGCTCACTGCTGCACCATCTTAATCAGACACAGAACGAGACAGAAAAAAACAGGAGTAATTAAAATGTCTCAACTTGTAGCTTAATTATGATTCAGCCAATGAATCTCTTTGTCAGTGCAACTCTTTTCTCCCGGTTCCCCCTTTTGCATAAAACAATAAAACCTCTGTTAAAAATGCAATTTGCTCTTTGTTAAGATTAGATTCTGTCTTTTTTTTGTTGTTATCTAAGTTGAAACGTTAAATCAAATCAAAGACAAGCAGCGCCTCATTCCTTTCTCTTCCCCCTCTTTTACGTCCGACCCCACTCCCCTCCCGAAGATTCCCCTACACTGTAGCCATGGAAATGGGACTTTGGGGATGAAAGGAAACCATAATTTTGTGGCAGGATTAATTTGGAGACATGAGCGATGCCAAATGAAATCCCTGTCAAAACCTCTGCTGATTCTTTTCATCGCCTTCAGATCCCTGAGAAATCTGTTCCCCACGGCGTTTATGATTTGACAGTCCAGTAGTTTTGGACTTAGTTCCCCCCTGATACCTCTGACATGTTGACATTAAGTGGTTTCCGAGACAGGCAGCACCCATATTTCAATCACCATTAAGCAGAGGATATTTGGCGTTAGTTTGAATGGAAAGAAGTGCCGGTGACATGCAGACATTCACAGATACAACGGCAGGCAAACAACTGTAATTACATTAGAGGGCGAGCGGCAGCCATTTTCCTGGGAGTGCGGGAAGGTAAACATAGTCCACACCTGACCCTTCGATCTATCAAAGAAGAGGGGCTGATTGTTTACAGGTGTCCTTGTCAGATGTCCTTTTCTTTAGATCAGTCTTCAGCTGGAACAACTTTGTACTTTCTCACCACTTTTTACTTTCAACCAAAGGCAGAGCAGCAAAAACTTAACAAAACAAAACAAAACAAAACAAAAAAATGGGATTTAACTGCATTTCCCATGGGGGAGACACTTTTAGTCCTCTGTTTAAACTTTTTACTTTTTCTTTCTTTTTCTTTTTTTTCCGTAAACCTGTAAATAAACAGATGAGACCGCAATGCAAGCCTTTAATAAAGACTGTGTTTACATAGATAATTGTATCCTTGTTATGATCGTACCCAGGTTATGTGTTTGCACTATAGACCGTAAATA
Source organism: Seriola aureovittata (assembly GCF_021018895.1). NCBI lineage: Eukaryota > Metazoa > Chordata > Actinopteri > Carangiformes > Carangidae > Seriola > Seriola aureovittata. The sequence goes on from NC_079377.1 coordinate 3,074,786, forward strand.
AAGATGGACGTAGCCTCTGTCACGTCTCCCACAGGTTTCTGAAGAGCAGTTTCGAAGCTCGGTGTGAGCTGTCCCGTTGTCGCCATCTTGGCAGTGTCTGGCTCCGCCCCCTAACTCCCAGCTAATCCAAAAATGGACAAAGAGGCGGGGCGTGTGGGAAGCCAAGACGTCAATGAATGCCGGTTTGTGTCAAGCATACGCTCACCCACCTGTCACTCAAAGAGGCCACGCCCTCAATTATGCGGAAGTTTAAGCCTTAATAAAATGTAACCAGGTGAGTTGTATAAACAGTTGTCATGAAAAGAGGAAATTAGCTACAGAGACCAAAACTGGCCAGGCTGTGAACATGTTTGTTTGAGACTGTCCTCCTGTGAAAAACAGGAAGACAGGTCGTTTGTTCAGCAGATTATTATGACCATAGTTAGCAGGTTATTATGACCCATAGTTACACATAGTTTTGTTGCTAGGAGACATCTAGTGGTCGTAGTAATGAGGACAGGAGCAAAGGGAAAAGTGCGGTGATGTAGTATAAAGAGAGACAGAGTCCACGTCAGGAGGAGGTTGTGGTGGATCGACAGGTCACCAAAACTCAGGAGTATGACATAGGAGGCCGGTGTTCAACTCCCATGTGAAACCACTAGTTTAGATTGTTTCTATTATCCATGACCGTTCCTTGTTATTATTGTAACCATGACAACAAAGATCGTCTTGTCTAGAGAAGTACTTATTTTAACCCAAAAGATCTTTTCAGAACCCTAACCAAGTAGTTTTTATGCCTAAACCTAACCAAGCCATTGCCATTATTATAGTAACCAAGGCAACGTTTGGTACCCCGCTCTTGGTACAGCCCTGTGTTTATTATGGTAACAATGACAACCGAGGTCTGGTACGCATGCCGCTGTAGGGGTGCTGTTTCAGGAGACACTCCTATGGGTCGTATCAGAGGGTTGGAGGACTTGTTGCTCCTGCCCCTGGTAGGGGTTCCTAGATGAGGGTAGAAAAATGGCTGACATGCTTGTATGGACATTTTGACATGGGAGTCCATGCGGATTGACTTTTGGAGCCAGACTCTAGTGGTCATTAGAGGATCTGCAGTTTTTGACGCTTCAGTGTTGACTTTAATTTTCAGATAATAATTTCATCTAATTACTAAAGGGAATCAAAACCAGGACAACACTCAAAACCGGTACATTAGTGTGAATGTAAACTCAGAGGGTTGCAGCTCTGCATCAGCTAAAGGCCTGCAGACGGTGAACTGTCCATAATTCAGATTAACACAATTAACTGACTAAAAGGAGAAGTTAAAAAAAAAAAAACAATCTGTGTGCTCACATTTATAAAGTTTAATAATAAAAAAAGCTATATATGAAGATCAGATGAAAACCATGTCCGACTTTGGTCTGAGCTGTGTTGTCTGGGAAATCCAAATGGGACTTTTTTTGCAGTTTTTTTATGCTTTTGTGTGGCACTAATAAGCGTTCAGAACCTCATGTTGCCTCATGGAGTCATTGTTATCTCCAGGCCCGCTCCGCCAGTTACTGGTTTCTCTCACTTGTCACTGGAAATGTGCAGTGCTGCTAAAAATGCTGCAAGAAGATGATGAAATAAATGCATTTTTTTTTTTCTTTCACATCGGAGCATTTTCATTCCTCCTACCTCCTCATCCCTCCCCAAGCCATCAACGCCCACAAATCACACCTTGCATGAACATGTCCACCTTTTTTGTTTGTGCACGAGAGAGAATTAGCATGATTCTCCCTGTTTGCTCCATCTAAATTCAACCTGCATTCGACTGCTCCCACTAACACACACACACACACACACTGACACACATCACCCACACAGAGGAAACCCAAACACAGCAGAGCAACCCATATCAACTGGGACTTTATGAATCTCATATCTTTCGGATATACCTGAATACTACATGGCTTACTGCCTATCCACCTGAAATCCAACCAAACAAAGAAATATATTCCCCCAGTACAACGCTCTCTTACCGGAGGCTTTGCAACCACCAGCTGAGCACCATTTAAGCAAACTTCCAATGTAGGAGCCCACATTCAATTTGAGACCTGAAGAAAACAAATCTAACAACCAGGCAGGGAAGCCATCATTGTAAGAACTTCATGTGGAGGTTTAGCAGGGCGGATGTGTTGATTCTGTTGTGTCCTTTTTTTTTTTTTTCCATCCCCTGGGTCTCCGCTGTCATGTCCAGCTGTGCTTTGCTACCAGAAGACAGTTCTTCAATGAGGTGAAAGTTACTGCTGTGCAAAGAGAGAAAGTTGCAGGTAAGAAAACTTCCACCGGAGAGTCAGCGAGGTTCCTCTGTTGTGGGGGAAGGGGAACGGGAGAATGAAGAAGAGGGGGGTGGGGATGGGGGGGGGGGGGGGGGTCAGTTGACTGCTCACTAACTTTCCGCAAGATCAGAGCAGCCTTTTCTCTGAAATGCTGCCCCCCCCTTTTCATCTGTAAACTGACATATACGCACAACCCTCCTCCTAAACACAGATTAAAGATTTGCCTGTCAAAGGTGCTCCACCGCCTTCGCCCCACGAGACAACAACGTCCTTCTGATTTCACTTTCATACCTTTTTTTTTTTTAAAAACGCCACTGCAACACATTCCTGGTGATCCTGAAGGTCAGGACGAGATCACAAACAGGAAAACCACTGCCCACAAACTCGTGTCACTCCCCTCCCGAAAGAAAACAACACTGCATAAAGATGACGGATGGTCCATGTTTTTCTTTGCAAGACCTGAGTTTTCAACTGTACTTTTTTTGTTCTATAAGTGCACCCTGTCCGTTGGTATAGAGTTGGTAGGGTGAAGGGGGCTGTCCCTTTGAAATGATAAGTAGAGTCTTCCTACACTGAGGGACTGTCATTGAAGTCTTTGTTTGCCCGTCGGTGGCTCAGAGGCATCTGTGAACTTGAGGGTCGGCGCAGAATAGAAATGACCATGTAACCTACTTCGAGGTCACCTAATGAAGGAAAATGTATTCATGTATTTTCCTGGTTGTATTAGTTCGTGCAATATGCTTCCCTTTGAAGCCCAAGGTTGCAGGTTCATTTTTGAAGTGGTTTTCAATCATGCCTTGGCATTGAAGTTTCTTTTGTGCTCAGAATCTGGGCTTCACAGGGCTACAGGTCATGTTCATTCTCCGAATATCTACATACGGTCCATAGCCCGTGAGATTTTTTTTATTGCACTGTATGTCACTGAGGAGTGGGTTTTGAGGAATTTAAATACCCAGACATGCAGGAGACCGGTGAGGAGAAAGTCCACCGACTTCAACAAGTGAATATTTAGGACAGGATGCATCAATGCAGCTCCGTCGTCCGCCCCCCCCCCCCCCCCCCGTCCGATCATCCATCCCTCAGGATACTGCGCTTCGTCCAGACCTGCTGCGGCACAGTCGCCTCAAGCAATTTTTCCCATCCATCATCACCTGTATTAAACACTCTCACACACCCCATCCCCGCTGACATACCACCCCCCCCCCCCACCCCCCCGCGCTACCTCGCCACATCCCGGACCCATTTCCCCACATTTTAGAGGCCCTTCCTAGCCGGACCCCCCAGTCAGATTCACAGCGGGGACCCCTCCAGCCCATCAGAGAAGTAATTCACACTCTGCCTCATTTGAGTTATTTACTCTATTACCACCCTGGCTGGCCCATTCCCTGTAGCTACCCACTGAGACCTGGAGCTCAGGCTGGGTACCCGAGCTTCCAGCAGGACTGGCAATGCCCTCCAACGGCCCCCTTCCACCACATTATGTTGGGCGCTGCCACCTCAATCTGCAGCTGCCACAGTATGTGGGGAGAGGAGGGGGGGGTGGGGGGTGGGGGGGGTTCAGGGACAAGATGAGTGTGGAGATTGCTCAGCTTTCTTGTAGAGTAGAGATTGGTGTGTGTTCATGTGCATGCACGTGTGTGTGTGTGTGTGTGTGTGTGTGCGAGACGTGTTCTCTCCCCATTGGTCGTCTCGTGTAAGTCATTATCACACCCAAAGCCTGCGCTTCTCTCGGATGACTTGATAGATTTACATGACTCCGTCTGGGGACCTGTGAAAAAGACGGGGTCCAGAGAATAGATGAGAGAGAGGACTGCAACATCATCCTCTCCAAAATAAGAAGAGTCACACCTTAATAAAAAATGTCCCCTTTTTTTTTTGGGGGGGGGGGGGGTGTATGGCGCTCCTCGAACTTCACACAATAGGCACAAGTCTCTATCTCTGCCACTGTATTGAATTGAAATAGGCTTTCTCATCAGAAATCCTCACAAGCCCATCTGCCAGTGTAAGAGCCCAGTGATTTCGCCCATCTTTTTCATCTCATTTCAATCATGTCACTCTCTTTCACATATTACTATTCAGCATTATTACGGCTTTTATGAATTTACCTGCCTGTAATACATTGTCTTCAGCGGCTCACCGGGTCCCAGAGAAAGGGCACGGCTAATTGGTGCGACTTTTTATGGGGCTATTATAGTTCTGTTGCAGTTAGCGGGGTTATTTGCCGGGACGGTCGGCTTTTCACATCAGTCGGACAGGAAGCAATTTGCAGTCTGTGAGGTTAGATACCGACGGCCTTTGTCCGACTGAAAGTATGCAGGACACACACCTGATTTTTTTTTAAAGGCATCTTTATATCAAGGTAACTTTCTGACATGCATGTTACTGAGACCTGGTGGTGATATCAAAGCACCTTCCACAGATACAATAAAATCAACAGCAGACGACAGAAATGTAGCAGATATGAAAGGAAGAAATTAAGATAACACAGTTCATTTAAATCACTTCATTTCTGCTACATGAGTTATTTTATAATATTTTTTTAAGTTATTTTTTTAATCCTTTTTTCTGATAGCACAGTGAGAGAGATACAGGAAACGCAGGCAGAGAGAAAGGGGGATGACATGAGTAAAGTAGTAAAGAGTAGAACTAAGATACTTTAATGGACCGACCGAAACAATTCGAGACCAAATTTCAATACCTAAGGTGAAATGTAAATCTCGTCAGTGCCAGTAATTGGCTGTTTATTTACACAAACATGTTTGAGTGTGCAAAGAGACTGAACTTCAAAATAAAACTAAAGCAAAACTAAAATTTGTACTGTAATGTGAATTGTAATTTTGTTGGAACTGGAAAAAGCATTGGAAAAAGTATCGTTAAGAACTGGTATGGAAGCATCAGTATCAGTATCTTCATCCTGGTCAGACTTTGCCTTTGTGAAACTGATTATTGACACATTTAGAGAACAAGTCACAATTCAGGTCATTTGTGAAATTCTCATCAAAGCTTGAGCAGTGAAACTTTGACGGAGACAAAGGCCAGAGACGTGGGGAGGAAGAGGTGGGTCCACTGAGGACGAAGAGATGAATGTGAGAGTAGTGCTGTAGTACAGTATATGTAGTATCTAGTATCTAGTATCTAGTATCTGCATTACAAACATTTATGCAGTGGGGGTCTAATGACAGACCCTACTGTGTTGAAATGTGTAAGACCCAGCAATTTTGGATCAATATAGACTAAAAGTCAGGATATCTCAGCCTCTGTTACTTTGATTTTGACCATTCATTTTGAGTCCCCAAGCTAAAAAGGGACTCCAGAAATTTTGTGTCACATTTCTATAAAGTCTGGAGACTCATAAGAGACGGATCAAAAAAGAAAAACAAAATAAAGACCTGAGATATTTTTAATTTCAGTCTATAATACGGGTCAAGCTCCAAAAAATTCTACATCTGTTTTCACAGGCTGAAGAGTAACTGTGTGTTACAGGCCAGATTCAGTCTAATAGATCTGCTTTTCAGTCATATTGACGTTGCTCTATTTGGGACCAGCTGAAAAAAAAAAACACATCTTTTGTTATGGTATTTGAATGTATATATGTGTGTGTGTGTGTGTGTGTGTGTGTGTACACGTATGTGCAGGGGTGTGTCAGAACAGCTCGGGAGTGTTACGATTGGTGTTTGCCCTCTTGTTTCTCCCGCTCTCCCTGGTCGGGGTGTGCGGCAGCAGGTGTTGATGCTGCCGCGTTTCAAAGTGTCGCTCACACCATTTAAAAAGTGAGGACACACTCGGCTGTTCTGCATACGTCGGGGTTTTGGGGTCTCAGTGCACTTGGGTCCATCCGGGTGAGATTCGATCATTGACACATCAAATTGACTTCCTGACAGTTTATTTTTTAATTTTTTCTCGACTTGTGCCATTTTTTTTTTTGCATATTTCCATCTTAAAATTGATCATTTACTTCATCTATTTATCTTTTTTGTCCTATGTCACTCCTTTGCTCCAGACCACCTCATAACTTCAAGACTGACATAGTTCTGATAAAACAGAAACACCACCCCTGCGAACACTGTGATTGGCTCCATGCCCCTACAGTAATAGTGTTGTGCTGCAGACTGGTCACCTGCCCAGTCTTTATAGTCAGGTGGCTTAGACCTTGACAGTCTTAAAATACTTAAAGCACAGTTGTTGTTCTGCTTCTCCACCAATAACAACACTATTTTCACCTGCTCAAAAATATGAAAAAGGAACACAAACAACACAGCTCGGCAAAGTATTACTTAGAAAGTTCAAACAGTTGTATCTATTGTCTTATAATTGAGTGAAATTAGATGTCAGTAAGAAAGAAAATACAATAAATAAGTATAATATTTCAAAACAGTTTTCATGGGGCACTCCTCTGGTCTATAATAATAAACCACCAAGTCTTTGTCCTGTCACCTCTTCACTATCACTGTCTAATACAAGCAGGAAATGCCCCAGGAATAATACGAAGATATAATATGAAAAATAATAAATAAATAAATAAAAATAAGAAAATAAAACTAAAAAAATATAACTTCCCAGAGCCTAAGTTGACATTTAAATTGCTTAACTTTTTCAGACCAACCGTCCAAAACCCCAAAATATTTACTGTCAGGGAAAAGCAAATATCAAAAATAGCAAATATTCAAATTTGAAAAGTTGGAACTGAACAATTTTTGGCATAAAATAAAAAACTGAACTTAAACAATTATTAAAATTGTTGCCACCTGTCGTCCAGCTAATCTGCAGGTCTGCTTCACAGACAATCTTTCGACTTGTCCAGGCAGGAAAAACACAGGTGAAACAAATTTGGCTGACGACGGCTCAGCTCCGTTATATAGGACGTGTCAGTACAGCAGCAATATCAGGACCCTGGAACCAGCTCGCATAATTGGAGTGCAGCCAGTTTTAATGTGATGAATACCAACTGTACTTTTAATGTGACATGCTGCACATATTGTGAGATGAGCTGGACAACGGTATCTGCCAGATGAAGGTAATGTAATGTGTGTTTGTGTGTGTGTGTGTGTGTGTGTGTGTGTGTGTGTGTGTGTACCCCACTGCCCCTTGCTCCCTCCTCCCAGAGGTGTAACTTTCATACCTGCTCCGTCTCCCCTCGCTTTTTAAAAACAGGTTGAATACATTGATCCTCTCCCCTTCTCACTATCTCTCCACCGAAACTCATGTGGGACCACCTCTCCTCCTCCCCTTTATTATCCATTCTTTTCACCACTATTTTTTTTCCTTTTTTTTCTTACAGCTCCTCATCTTTACTTCCCCTCCTTCCGTTCTGTCTGGCACCTCGAGCACCGCTAAGCCTTCAACCAGTGTCAAAACATACAGAGCTGGAACACTGGCTCTGCTGTGTTTAGGTGGTGGCATTCACACACTTACACACACACACACTCACACACACACACACATACACACACGCGTGCGCACACACACTCGCGCAGAAGCAAATGTGCACAAATACAGCCATTCACACCATGAATACAAAGTTGTTCATGCACACGCGCACGCACACATGAATATGCCACATGCAAACGCAGGTTTCGGGATACAGGAGTATGGTCTGTCAAACACATACATACACACACACACACACACACACGCTGTATGTGGATAATAAACAGCAGAGAAGCAGAACATCAGTCACATGTGTTTGCATTATGGCATGCAGACAGATATGACACAAACCAACCCCTTACCGACAGCACCGTTACACACACACTCACACACATGGTGATACTGAGAGTTATTGACTCAGACAAGTCAAAGCCTTCCAAAGTTGGTGTGTGTGTGTGTGCACGCGCATGCATGCGTGTGTGTGTGTGTGTGTGTGTGTAATAATCCATTGGTTCTGTTCTGTGCTGATTCTGGGCGCTAAGCCCTGCCACAATTATTCAAATCCAGGCTTTTAGTTGCAGCACACCTCTCTCCATGGGCCTATGAGCCGGTAATCTTGCCTTTGGCCCTGCATTTCAAATGGCCTTAACTCCCATAAGGAATGCATATGAAGAGGAGCCACTAGTGGCTTAATCCGCCCTGTTTAAGTTGCTGAAACGTACACCTGTCACGCCGTCTCGCGCTGGAGCTTGTGGCTACTGATAGCTGGGCTCTAAATCCAAAGGCATGTAGCTTTTTATCCCTTTTTAAAAAAAAAAAAATATTATCATGTGGTTTTGCGGGGGAGGTGTGGGGTGCAGAGCAAGACAGGACCCCCTCCTATCCTTACAACATTTCTTATTTTTCTCTCTATTTCTGACTCCTTATTTTTTATTTTTGACTCACTCTATTTCCATCACTCTCTTCCTTCTATCTAATTCCTCTTTGATTTTGCTGTTGCGGTTTCTCTTCTTCTTTGTGCTGCGCTTTTTAAGGGGAATACAATAAGTTTCTGGTGACTGTTCAGTTATATTATCTTTTATATGAAAATAATACAGACACCAAAATCACCCTCATCTTATTGTACTAAATCAATTGTAGTTTCATTAAGTCAAATTGGATTTTTGACAAAGTAAATCGCATTGAAAAGGAAATTCTGGTTTCAACTTTCCATCAGAATCTACAGACCAACATTCTGGTTCAATTTCGACCTCTGTAGTTGATGTGTATGGGTGTGACTTTGAGGTAAAATTACTGTACTGACCCTAAATCAGCATGCAGGCAACTGTGTGGTTAAAAAAAAAAAACAAATTTATTACAAATTAAAAGATTGGTTAAGAACGATTTTTTTAAAACAATAAAAAGAGTCCCAAATGCTCCGACCACATCAACAGATTCATCAGTCTCCGCCCTCTTTCCATCAAGAGCTACTTTGCATCAAGAGTTTGTCTCGCATGAGGTGGTATAGTTTCCCTGTGCAATGAGGTTTGGTATCACTGACCTTACCTGTTTTACTCTAACTCCAGTGAAGTGGTCTGTGTACTTGACGTAGTCTGGACCATATGATCCGACAACACACATTCATTTTACACATTCAGTTTGAAGTAGATTCACTTTAATTTAAGATTTCTCTGAAGCATGGCTTCCATCGCAAAGGAACATTTGACTCACATACATAACGCACATAACAATATAAAAGAAAAATAGACATTTAGAAATGAAATAAAATACAATAAAACCTCAAATTTGTGGGTTATTCTGTGCAAGTCTTTTTTTCCCCTTTTTTTTAAAAGTTCATTTTTGGATGTTTTTTAGGCCTTTATTTGACAGGGGAAAGTGGAGAGAGACAGGAAATGACTTGAGATTGAACTGCTGCTCAGGACTGACTATGCAGCCTAACCCCTTATATGTACTGTCATACCTACACGTGTATTTTCTTACCTCAATCGCCTCAACGTCCTCTAACTTTTTTTTGTGATGTTCAATATTTGAATGTTTTCCTGTCATGTAGGATCTTTTTATGTATTACTGTGTGTGTACTGCTCCTTTTTAGAGATGTTATATGCTTCAGATGTTTATCGTTAACTACTTGAACTGTTATTTGAGGGCAGATTTAACCTCACAGCTCATCAGCCTATTGATGTGGTTTTGTTGTGTTTTAACATGACTACAGGCAAAATTTTGTCTATCTAAATAAATGTGTGTTTTAAAGTCAGTGTGCAGGTGTTACTCTCTCTGTCACTGACAGTAAGAGTGAGACCCGAGCTTCAATAAACCAGACTTCCTGCAGTAGAAATATAACATGTGGTTTGAGGAAATGAAAAACATCATCTCCACCTCAAGGCCCCAGCTATCTATTACAGCTAAAAAGGAGCTGAATACTCGCTGTTTGTCCCGTACACACACACGCACACACACACACACACACACACACACACACACACACACACACACACACACACACACAGCTCACACACTCTCAGTGTCTGTGGTAGGGACAGCGATCAGCTCAGGACAGCTGCACAGCAGCCTCAGGTAAGACAGAAACTCCCAGCCTCTTACACAAGGGACCAGGATGTACTTGACATCTGTCGACAGTCACACACAGACACACACACACACACACACACACACACACACACACACACTAACAGACACACACACAATGGACGCACATACAGATTCTTTGAACTTTTTTTTTCTTGGCTAGACAACTTAGCAACTTGGTACAAATTTCCCAAACTCTCACAAGCCCTGATAAGAACATGTGGTGCCCAGAGGTAGGGGAGTTCTCACTCAAGCTGAGGGCACACACACACACACACACACACACACACACACACACACACACACACACAGTCAGCCTCCCAGCAGTCTTCAGCTGGCATGCGTAAGGCCCAGTGGCTTCTGGCTGCCAGGCTGTCTGGGCCTGGACTTTTACCCAGAAGAGGGGCACTGCCAGCGGGCTGATGCTCTACCCGTGGCCCAGGCCTGAAATAGGGCCTTCAGAGGTTTACTCCCACGAGTGTGTCTGTTTATGTGTGTGTGTTTAATATCGGTGTATATGTTGGCAGTAATGTGTTGGCCATCTGGTTATCTGGCCCCTGTAGGACCACACATAGCATTACAGTAGCATTACAGCTGCCACAGCTATTTACAGGCCCACACACTCGCAGGGACACGCACACACATACAGTACGATCGCAGCAGCCACCCATGTAGGTATACATCCACACACACAAACACACATATACACACACACACACACAGGCAGAGACCAACTTTACTCACTGCACACTGAGACAAACACACACACACACACACACACAGTTAGCTTGATTTATACTCAACGCAAGGGGTTAGCAGGAGTCCCACTTACAGCTTAGGTTGAGTGTTGGATTTCAAATGGTGATATCACCCCCGCAACGCTGCACGCATGTTATCAGGCCATATCGTGCTTTATATTCCTGACAGTAAATGTGTTTACATTCTTTCAATTTCTTTTTGAGCTCCACACACAGATTTATAGAACTGGAGTTACATCCAAGTAACTTATAACGTGATGTCCTTGTGTCCCCTTACTGAATGCTGCTGCTGTAATTTACCTTCATTCATTCATATAGAGCGGTGATTGTGAGGAGCAGAAGGTTTGCTGTGTAATGGCTTTGTTAGATGTTAAAGGTCCCATATAGTCTAAAGGTAGATGTCCATGTGTTGCTTGATTATAGATCAGGTCTAGGTTCTGTATTAATACTGTGAAAGTATCAAAGCCTCAGTCCACAGAAAAATGCACTCAGCTTGTATTCAGAAAAATGAGACTTAAAACAAGCCATCAGTAATTCTGCAACTTTGTGATGTCATAACAAAGCAGTCACCACTCTCAACCATGGCCCAAGCCCCGCCCACCTGAACTCACCATCCAGTCCGAGTGTTTACCTGAAATCTGCTATATATTTAGGAGATGTAAAACTACATTGAGATGATTTTTTTGTTCATAAAACCACAAATATATCTTCTTATGAAAAGTAAGTGTAATATATTAAAATAAAAATGAAATATAATACTATAATATATAATACTTTTAAATTTTATTGAAAAAATAAAGACTATTGAGTCTTTCTTCACTTCTTTGATGTTGTCTTCCCGACCATGTGGTATCCCTGTCAAAGCTGTAGCCCCAACATGTTGTTACATCTTGGACCAGGTGCACATAGCCTATGATGTAACCGTCAAGCCTTGGCACATAGCTGCCGTAGGGTACTGCGTAACGTGTAACTTAACGCACAAGCATAAATAGGCCTTAAATTGAATGCCACAAGCATAGAAAAACACACACACACACACACACATGCACACACGCAAACACAGACACACACACATAGATGCAGACAGACTGAGAGACTCTCATCCTCTAACTCTGCTGCCCTACATTCTGTTTGCTTCATTGTCTATATTCTTAAGTAATTTATGAAAATGCGATGTGCTGTTTGTGCCGCTATGTGATCCATGGCCACCTAATGTTCTCCGCCACCTGCTCGGTGTTTGGAGTCGGGGTCTTAATGCGACGGCGTGGGCGACACCGGACAGACTGAGAGCAGAACAGCCAGTGACTCATCGGGCTTTAAAAATGCCAATGCAGAGAAATAATTGAAAATAAGAGGCCTTTATGTAAGGTGAATGTGGCTAATAAGCAGCAGCCATGTGTAATTTCTATAGCTGTTATCTGCAAACCTTCCTTTGTTCGACTTCCCGGCGCTCCGCTGCTTGTATTCCTCCTTCCCTTTGTTACTTTAAAGTAATGCTTTTGAGTTTGTTTTGGGGGGGTTGGCAGCCAATGCAGCATTTGTTGTACTGTAAGCGTTGGTTTGGCACTAGACAACGGGGTGGAAGGTTATGTAACTGTTGTGACTTTTGGCTGACTCATTTCCTTTCGAGTTCTTAGCACTGTATTGTTTTCCCTAGCTGCACTTGTTCCTTACCAGGCTATTTACAGTCATGGATCCTCACAGATGGTTACTTGTGATTTTTTATTTTTTTAGACTTAAAAATGTGCACTTCCCTGGATCGAGGGCATCAGACCCAAAAGGGGAATACCATTCAATAAGACTTTCTGTTTTATTTCTTTAGTCTCTGATATCCACTTGGTGTTCTTTTACTGGAAACGTGAGATTTGAGATGCTAAAGATTGAATTTTTTATCATGTTATAGAGGTCAAACTCTACAGGTTAAAAAGCCACTTGATGGAGTCAAATGAATTCTTAATTTTTATGTTTGTTTTCCTTTTTCCCATGAGTTTTCACTGAAGTTTAACTTTGTTTAGACCATTTCAATAAACAAGAATACGATTATTTTTGTGACATGAAGCCTGATGGTTCCTTTAGTATTGAATTAATAGTTTAAGGTAAGTATTTAATTAAAGACGCATTATTCCATTTTTGACCACTAGGGTGCAAAAATACTACAAAAGGAACTAGAAGTCCTGATCAAATTTCATTTTCCCACTTATGAAGTTGTTATGGCTACTGGGCAAATGTCATAGCAAACAATTATCTAATTGCACAACATGCTGACACACTGCAACATCTATTAGAGTTGTGGCCAGCTAATGAATCTAATAAGGTGTTTCCACTGCAGGAAATTTCCCAACCATGGAGGACCAAGAACCGTTTGAAGAACTAAGGAACTAAAACTTAGGAACCTTAGTAAAATGGAGGATCCAGGGACAGAGTCCCTGTACAAAAGCTCCAGCTGCTATAAAAGTCCTTGGTCCAGGGGCAGGAGTTTCCAGGTTCAGGGACTTTAAGGGGGGGAGTCTGCAGCTCTGACTATCTCTGACTGGTTACACGCACACACCACAGCAGCTACACCCAGAAAACAACCCCAGGTGAAAGATTCACTGTGATTTACTTCACTCCCACTGGCAAATATGCTGATTGGGGCTATTCCAATGATTGTGCCACAGAATTTTACAGTTTTAAATGCTGGTGTGACCAGCTTTACATATATTAAGTTTGTCCTGAGGGTTGTGCTAGAGGAGAGGTCACAGGGTCAAAAGTGAAAAAGGTTTATTTCCTTGGGAGAATGTATGTGTCTCAGCAAATTTCATACAACCTGCCTGTTAGATTACACACACTGTACACAGTGACCACATGTCGGCCTCAGCCGCAGGTTACACCACATCAAGACACAAATTTACAGTAAGTAACTGAAGATATAAACTGATAAATAAACATTGAAAGAACTGACCAACTAATCTAAAAAAAAAAAAACTAAATCAGACTTTCTTTTTGGCTTCTGGTCAAAAGTTTCTGAAAATGGTGAGGGGTGTGTTGGGGAGTTTTTCTAAAATCCTGGCTACAGCCCCGGCGAGAGGAAAGTCCTCTCGGGACCATGAATGTGCTACGTCATGGCAATCTGCCCACGCGACTCTTCCTACAAGAACACCCTTTGTTTTCTTGCTGAGATTTTGTTCCATGAGTAAACGTGACATTTTCTAATGGTATAGATCATCCGGCTCTATAACAGCAGCCTCGTCCCTGTGAAATCATCACTTTGGTAAAATGACTAAAATTAGCAAATACTTCGGTTACATGTGTGTTTGTGTTTGAAAAATTACTACCACCTTCTATTTTTCAAAATTGGAGAGCCAGTGGGATTTGTGCATTTTACTCCTCCCCCACAGCCATCATTACACACACACACACACACACACACACACACACACACACACGCGCGCTCACACACTTCTATGTCCATACTATTATCCATTTTTCACGTCCAATTGCTCTGTTATGGTAATCGTCGAAGGCGCACCATGGGCTGATTACTCACAGCTGACTTCAGAAGCTTCTCCTTCCTCTCTCCTGCCATTCTCCTGCTGGCTCTTAATGCACTATTAACCCATTCCTGCTTATTAATTCCTTCCCAGTCATTGCGAGGCGTCCACTCCATGATATCTGTCATCATTCCATGCCTATTAGCTCCTCGGCCAACAGTTATTGCTAGCGTGCCGCCACACTTCTCCCCCCCCACCCTTCCTCCTCCCTCCCTTCTCTAACAGTCTGTTTAAGGACGTGTAATTGCTGTGTGTGTGTGTGTGTGTGTGTGTGTGTAGGGGGGGGGGGGCTCTCAATGAGTAGGAATTTAAGACACTGCCACTATAAGGCCGAGCTGCAATTGTATTCCCGTCGCTCTCGTGTGATTAGAGTTTCCATGATCGTTCGTAGTACTCGTGCGCTCTGTGCTGCGGTTGGCTACAATTATGGTCGTTACAATTAGGTCACAGCTGCGATGATTTCTGCAAGGTTGTTGTCGTTCAATCATTTTCTGGACAAAGCTACTGTGGTGTTTGGATCCAAGTCTGCTGTGCTCGCTGTCTGTGCTGTGGTACGCTTTCAGCTGCTCTACAAAAGAGTCTGCAAAACTTGATCAACTGACAGACTTCTACAAAGTCTGACACATTCATAACTTTGTTTTTTGGGGTCTGAATGTTGAGTCAGTTACCAACATTTCTTCAGGTCTTACTCAGGTCCGGTGCTTTCCTTTCCTTTGTGGACCACCGCTGTCATACGTCTGTCTGTTTGGACCTTTCCTGGACAGGGATTCTCTGGGAGTACTTTGTGTTCCCCTGCTATAAATCCTAATGGAGGGCTCTTGGATAAAGAACAGGAATATTCCTCACAGTGGATCTTGGCAGCTGGCTCTGGAACCGCCGCTTGTGTCAGGGCCTTTGGTTTTGGACTGTCCCAAGACATATGGAGGAATGCTGGAATCACACAAAGCCCTTTAGCTCGGCGGGCTCAACCGCACATCGTCTCAGGTTTCCTTAAGACCACATTAAAGTGGAGCGGTAGCGCCAAGTGTGGTCTGTTTGATGGAACTTTTACTG
Organism: Seriola aureovittata; assembly: GCF_021018895.1. NCBI lineage: Eukaryota > Metazoa > Chordata > Actinopteri > Carangiformes > Carangidae > Seriola > Seriola aureovittata. The sequence goes on from NC_079377.1 coordinate 3,090,380, forward strand.
ATTTTTTATGCAGGCTACGGTCGCACATGACTCCGAAGCCATCAATCAATCAAACACAGTGTTTGTTCTACAGTTTTTTCACACAAACGTTGGTCCCAAGGCAAACGTGACCACAAGTGGCCTCAAAAGTGCCAAAGCAATGAGAAACTAAATTATAAGGACAGCTGTTGCTGCAAATGAGGGACAAGGGTAGGTGATGTACAGCCTGGATAGCAATCAAGACCTAATGGTTGTGTTGATATTATATGATTGTGCAGTCTACACAATCCAATTGTGGCTAAAACCAAGAAAACACTACAAGACTTATAGCTCAGATAAGTCCAGTACAGCTTTCACTGGGAGATGCTTACGACTTGGTGAGACGTGAAGCTATGGTGAAATCTTCTGATGTAAACTTTACTCAGAGGGTGCTGTAATGTCTGGCTGGCACAAAAAAAAACAGTGGCAGAGGTTTTTGGGAGGGGTGCTAACATGGCTGGATTAACCTATTAGGGGGCCCTGGAGCAAAAATCTGCTTTTGGGCCCCCGCTGGCCCCCACCTCTGCTTTCTTTGTTTTGCTGCCAAGTACCATTACGTTCAGTGCAAACGGCAGCCTGTACAGAAGATTTTCATTATTTTGAGACCCAGAGGCCACAGACCTGAGCTCCTCGGCTGGAATGATGCTGACTGGTTTTCTGAACATTAGTAAGCTTGTGTTCATTTTAAGACAACTTTTATTTAAGAATATACACCACAATATGAGAATAATATAAACAAAAATAATAAAGTTATTGAATGGCACGACTTTCATCGGCAGGCAAGTGCTTTCTGATCCGTGTTGTCCTAAAGGAAAAGGTTCAAAGTTCATGTTTGACTTTGGAAAACAGCAGGTGAATAAATAATTTCACCGCAAAGTCCATTTACTAGTTATTCTGGAGCCTTCCTGATTTGAACCTTGTCTAAATCTGCTGATGAAGATTATGTAATATGCATGTAATAATATATCTATGAAAAATACCTTTGATTGTCTGCCATATTTTTTCTTTTTTTACTTTTTTTTTCATGAATTCATTTTTATTTATGTATATTAGACATCAACAGATGTGTTACCATCTTCAATTTTAAAAAACAGTTGAAAACTTTATTTACTATACAATATAATAATCATCTACGCTTGATTTTGACACAGGACCTTTCTACAAAATGGATTAGGAAGAAGATTAGGTAATGAATGGGCCACATTGCACCTCAGTGGTTTCAAATTCCCTAACACATTTGCATTTAATCAAATTACCAACCCCACTTGAAATGCAGTCTAGCTAAGACTTTTCAGACGCCATCAGGTGATTCTCAGACATTTTGTTTTAAACATATTGAGGCCTTAAAGGTCAAGATCAGTACAGCATGTGATATCACCCATCAGTCCATCCTCTAAGCTGGAAGCCATGCTCCCTTTATAAAAAGCTGATTTCATTGAAAATGGATTTCACGGTAATCGACGGGGCTAACCCTGGACTAATCCGGCACTTTGCTACCGACTGTAGATCTGTGCTATAATTGTTGACAGTATTTAAGCCCCATTACAATGAGACCCTGCCTGCTCTGACACAGCCGAACACCATCCATTGTCTCATGTCCCCGTCCCCTTTTTAACTTTCCATCTTATTCACTACCAGCCCTGACGATTTGGCATTCACACCAATTTGCCATCCACAACTCCGCTAATAACTCTGGCCTTATTGCATTAGCGATTCATCGCCCCGCTGTGGGAGTCATAGCCTAGCTGTCCTCTCGCTAACGTGCTAGCCCCCTTTGATTTCCAGTTGCATATATCAACCTGCAATTACAGGACTTGGTCTGGAAACTGTCAAGCATGACTGCAGAGGTATTGGAGTTATTGCAATTACACTCAGGTAATTGAGCTGCCATGGGTGAAGATGTAAAATGCTGTGTCTATAGTGGGAGTCCGTGTCACCTCTGTCTCATTCCATTTCACTCGTTTTCCCAATGCTGTGTGAAATGCTGCTTTTTCTCCAATAAACCAGTCAGATACTAAACTGTAAAACAATATGTGGTCTGATATTTCTTTCTGCAGTGAGTCACTGGTAGATACGTCGTCACAATGCATCACACTGCATTACATTGTTAGTTAATTGGCAATGATGATAGACAGTTAGCTCGCTGCTGAGACATTTTGCGCAATAAAGTGAATTGATGACATTCCTATGCATTGTCTGAAATTAATGAATACATAATTATTTAAAAAAACATTAACATTGGTATAATGTAAAGCTGTCAGGGAGTGGATATGTCATTGCTTCAAGCACATTTAAATGTAGAAAAAATTGTTATTTGTTGACTTTCCTTTTATTCTATTAGTAACTTTTTGACTTACATGTCACACCTAGATTGTAAATTATTTACAAGTTCATTAAAACCAATATTAGCATAGGGAACAATTTACAATAGCAACAATGAGCTTTACTATTCTCCTGCTTCTGGAGGACGAGACCAAACCTGGTGCAAAAAACAAGATAACTAATAATTTGAATTGTTAGGAAAAATGTATTGATAGGCTGACACTAACATGCATCAGTTACAGATTGGTCCACACATAAACCCGTCAACTCTTTAAATCCAATCCAGAGTCATAAAATATGTCGTATCATAATGCACAGATACACATACATACACACACACACACACACACACACACACACACACACACACTAAAATCATCATGTTTAAATGTTTCTTCTTCATATCAAAAGTAATCAAGGTGACTGTTGTCTGTCAAACTGGAACTGCTCAGCAGTTTATGCAGCGTGACTGTTCATGGTGCAGATTCAACAAAATGTAAAGAAATATAGGCCATGTGTAGCCTGTTGCTGTCTCCATGACAACACTTGTTTACATCAGATAAAGCATGATGGGAAGTGTGGAAAACAGGAGTTTTTCAGTTTTTCAATAAATTAGCATATTGTCTGACGTTACTAAAGCAGACATTCACCTTAAAGTTTTCATTAACAGAAATATACATGGCGTGTTGAAAACCTGGACGTACAGGCAAAAAAATCGAAATAAATTTCAAGTTGTCAAATTGTGTGAACCTTTTCTCTTTCTCTCACTTTCTCTCAACAATCCTAGACTTTGGGGGCCCAGGAAAAGAAGCCCCCTGTCCAACATGCAGACAGTTGGCAGGCGATACAATTTATAGATGTCCCCTAAAGTACGGATGGGTACTCGAGTACTCGAGTACTCATCAGCGTTTACGTCATTATTCAAGTAGCGTTTCACTACTCGTGCACCTGCACACGTGTTGTTTTTGGCTACATTAGTTCAGCTCATGTAGCGTTACGTGTCCCCTGAACGCCTCACATGCAGATGGTCGATAGAGGCCAGCTTTAGCACACATCATCAGGGGCCCAACTTAGGGTGGGTTTGGGGCAACAGCAGTGCACAGTGTCTTTATAGTTAGGTTTAATGGGTTTTTGAGCTGTCATTACAAAATGTGCAATCTGAGGGGGCATAGGGGGCCCTATTTCACCTTAGGGGCCCCAGGCATTTGCCTGGTTTGCTTCTCCTGATTGTGCGCCTCTGGTGCTAGGACATATACAGTACCACTCACATTCTAAATGGAGGCATATTTGTGTATCTTATTCTGAAAGGAACAATATGCTAGTAATGACTATACCATGTCTGTAGATGAAGGCAGAGAAAAACAAGTAAAACCAGCAGAGGGTTCAGAGGGTTAAACAGTGGGCGGTTAGAGTTAATATGTGTCAACCTGTTAAAAGCATTAACACAAATTTTACACAAGTCCACAGCTATTTTGGACGCTCTCACATGAACTTTCAACTCGTGCTGTTCCACATCGTCTCAACTGAGCCACAGTGTGAGAGAAAAAAGTTGCTTAGCTCAGTTCTTTCCCAGTGAGGCTATCGCTGCTGTAGAGTCCTCCTGTCAGCTGGCTTCTGTCAACTTCTATCTCTCCACTCCTCTTCTTTTTCTCTCTTTTTTTCCACTCCCGGTATGAACCCAGCTTTACCTCATCTGCGCATCTGTCTGGCTATCTCGCTCTCTCCCTCCCTTTTCTCCGTCCTCCTGTGTGTGTCGTTCAGTCTGTCTATATACACTGACCCTGTCCTCATTACCGTCACAACACCACAGCAGCTGGTTGCCTGGGTCACAGCCACCATTGTCGATTCCTCACTCGTCCCGCTCTCCCCCACTTAACGGAGTGAGGTGGGTGAAGGGAGAGAGAGAGAGATAGTGTAGAGAGGAAAACAGGTGGAGAGAGGAGGTGAGGTGAGAGAAGAGAGGGAAGGTGAGATGGATGAAAGGAGGTATAAGAGGGAAAGTGAAATGAAGAAAATAGAAAAGTTCTTCAAACATTTACTCACGGTGTCAGTTTAACATAGAAGAACATTCTCTTTGACACCTTCATATGAATACGTCTTCTTGGTATTCTCAGTTCTGACTCAACACAAAGTAATTCAACCCAGGGTCAGCTGTGCTGCTGTCTCTGCTTGGTCTTTTGGGCAAAATCATCTGGTGGACAGGAAGTAGCTGGGCAAACAAAGAGCCAGCTAGATAAAAATTAAACCTTATCAGCCAAATATTTAAGGGAGAAGGGGGTTACCATAGCGCCGACACCCTGTGAATGACAGGCGAGTTCCAGTAACTGCGCAGTAAGAAACACGGTTTGATTTCTAAGAGACAGGGTTCAGAGATCGATGTATACATAGTGATGTGACAAACTGGACAGGTGCAGGTGGAAAGACGTAAGTGTTTAGAAGGCCCTAAGGAGTCTTTGAAAGATGTTGCATTATGGGAAGAATAATCAGTGTTTATGGAGCTTGACCAATACCGGAGACTAAAAGTCAGGATATTCCAGCGTCTTTTATTTATCTATTGTAAACTGCTCTCTTGCAGACAGACAGGGTATTGAATACAAGAAGAAGAGACATTAAGTGTGATACTAAAGCAAAGGAGAGCCCCATTGCACTTTACTAAAGGAAAGCTGTGAAATACAGGTAGTACTTTATCAAGAGGTTGCCAGTGGCAGCTACAACATCTCAAAAGAGCTGTGAAGGAGTCACTTGTGGTAGATCCAGGATCAGTTTTCTGTATTAAAGTACTGACATAGTAATATGATTTATATTAAGTGTGGTTCTAAATCAGCTCCACACCATTTTACAACACTACAGAAAAAAAGCAAGAAAAAAAACCTTTAGAAAATGACATGTCAGCCCCTCTGTCAGGGCTCCTTGCAGCACCAAAGACAGAGCCATTTCTGGTTGACTGTAGAATCAGCTTTATTAAGAGCTCGAAGCGAACAACAATAAAAGAACAATGTAGATAGAGAAAGACGAGCAAGAGAGCGGAGAAGATACACTAGGTAAGGCTGTGGCAAAGGAGTGTGAGATAGCGACTGCGTATGTTTGTGTGAAGGAGAGTGGGGGAGAGAGAGAGAGGGGAGGAGGGGTGGGGGGTGGAGGGGGTGAGGGTGGTGGTGGTGGGGGGGGTGCCGGTCGAGCTTAGCCAATCCTGTGCGTGGCACTCTCATCTGAATTAAGCTGTGCAAAACAGGCCCCAGGGCTTGGTTGCTAAGCAGTGAGATGGGCTTGCCGATTTCCACAGAGACCTCAGTGGCGAGAGCCTCTCTGATGGCCTGAACCAGACACCCCATAATAATGAGCAGCGCCACGGCAACAATAGAGACCCCAAATAACGGGGTGCACACTGCTCGTTTGCTGTAACGAGGGGAATTATGCATGTTATGCAGGATAATTCCATTGTACTGCTTTACCTCATGTTGCGATACTGACAGTGACCTCCCAAATATGCCATATGGAGCATGTTATCTCCGTCTTTAGGCTCTTTACTTTTTTAGCCAAAGAAATATCCAGTGAAATGTTTCTTTATGCCAGTGTTTGGTAATCTACTCAGCAAGGGATACCAAGTTCAGTTCCTCTTCCTCTTTGTTTGCCTCTCCAGCTGAGGGGGTGGGGGGGGGGGGTGTGTTGGGGGGGGGGGGTGCATTTCTAGCTATTTTGTAATTTGTAGCCATAGAGACATGTTGGTAAACTTGGTAACCGTGGCAGCAGGGATTCTATTTGTTTCCCTGAGAGCTCTCAAGGTCCGCTCGTAAGGGCATTTTCCTGAGGTCTTGTTTTTTTTTTTTTTTCTTCTCTTCTTCTTCTTTTGAGGGGGGTACGGCCAGGGGGGGGGGGGGGGGGGGGGTAGGAATTGCGGGTGACCTTTTAGATTTTAGAGAGTGGAGAAAGCTAAACAAGCCAAAGTCTGTTTGTCTGTCAACAAACACTTAAAGGTCTCAGGAGAAGTTGGGAGCCTCCGGGGGCCAGGGAATGCTATTCATCTGGAGTGTAGGCAAGCACGACCCAAGGATGCTTCAACAGGGCACGTAAACAAGGACAAATGCCTAGCCATTCTCGTAATAATCTGGTACCAATATGCAGACACTGACTGGGGCACTGTATGGGACTGCATGTTAAAGGTTAAGTGAAACATATGAATAATTATGTGCTGTCTCACTGATTCCCTTGTTTGGAGGTGCAGAAACATTCGCAAATGTTAGCGGTGCCATTGTAGATGCATTTGTAGATGCAACGGCAAAGTCATACAGTACCTTTGTGTGTGTGTGTGTGTGTGTGTGTGTGTGTGTGTGTGTGTGTGTGTGTGTGTGTGTGGATGCATGTGTGAGAGATGGGATGACTGACAGGGTTGCTGTGACATTTTTGGGGTGATTCTAATTTTTTTTTTTTTATCTGATTAATATAAATTTGGACATTGCTGCCTGGAGGCGAACTAAAATGTCATAACTGAACCATAACTGGTATTTTTGCCTCACTACACGTCACTTTTTTCTTTTCTTTTTTCTCTACTTTATCATTTAAATTAGTTTATATTATTATCTATAATGACAATTATAGATTTTCACATAAAAAGTCTCTTTTTTTCAGGGATTCATTCATGTATTCAGTGGCTCACTGGTGATGCATTAGGAGACACTTTCCTGGCCTCTCATGACGCCTCTTATATTGTAAGCAGCTGCTTTAATACCTTTAAACATGATCATTAGCATAATACTGCATGTTAAAACCTCTCCAGAGCAAAGTTCATGCTTTTAAAGTAAAAGTTTGTTGACCTTCACCCGCACCACCTACCACTTCTCCAAACAGGAGCATGATCTGACAGGTACAGTGCATTCAACTCCGTTACTATTTACAGTCTACCTCTACAGAAATGTTAATTATCCAAATTATTAAAATAAAATAAAATAAAAAAAAAAAACAGCAGAAATAGAAAAAAAAAGCACATTTTAAATGACAGTGTTAGTGGTGGCCAGGCAATTAGCTGCAGCCAAGGAAGACGACTGTGGCGATTTTTCTTGCTTAACTCATTAGAAGGGTATCCGGCAGTGTGCTCACTCATCTCAGGCCTGCATAATTACTTTAAAACAAGGGTGAAAAAAAAAATCAAAGTAGCCACTGTCTGGCATTGTTCGCTGCCCCCTCATCTTGGAATTTAATTAGGCGTTCATTTTAATAAAAGCCCATTTGGGATGAAACGCAGCGTTGATAGTGTTCTGGTCCCCTAAAGGCTGTCACATCTTTGATGGCTTAGATGGACACTTACAGGTGACATCATTGCTTTTTCTTATAAGCAGATATCAAAGTGCTCTGATAAGATGGAGGAACAATGATGCACCAACCCGAAATGGAACTGAAATTCATGGTGAATTAAAATATTAAAACCACGCTTAATCATTGGATTCAATAGGTGAAGACGGTAAGATTGCGTTTCGTGTGTGAGTTAATTTAAAATCTTGATTCATTCATTTCTCACTGTTTGGACAGGGAAGCAATAATGTTTTCTGGTCTGACTGAAGTGTTTCTGATGTAGGACAGTATATATAGGGACCTCAGAATTGAGTCTTCTGAGGGTTATTAGTCCCTGAAGCTCTGTGTTTGTGTATTCAGGAGGTCCAGCAACATGACACGCCTTTCTCTTAATGCCATTGCTGTGTCCTCACAAAGGTCCACATTAAAAAAAAAAAAAAAAAAAAAACCCTGCCACACGGGGTCTCACCAACCAGTCAGTGCCTTTAATTCACCACCCTGCCATTGCTGCAGTCTGTTATCTAATTGGTCACCGGTGAGTTGCCCTCTTCCCGGGAATGCTGATGACCGTGGGATGGTCCAGTTCCTGCGAACCTTTTGCTGATCCACAAGGAATTCTGAAGCAACTTATATCTTAACTCTCCGACCTAATACACACACAATAAATACACTTTAGAGATGTGAAACAGGAGACGCTGACCTCCATAATGGCCCCATAACCTTTTGTTTTCCTGAATGCTGCAGCCAGTCAGGCTGGAGATGGGGGTTTAATTGCAGTGGTGGGAAACAAGGTAGGGGGTTTGGCTCCATGTGGTGGGGTAGCCTCTGTAAAATCTGTTTTAGATGTATTTTGGCTTCACCCTTTCTGGAAACAAACCAGTACATGGTAATATCAAACTCAACTGTCTCTCAAAAAACAATTCCATATTGGTTCCAGAACAACTTTATGAAGATGGAGCCAAAAAGCAGCCACTGAGAACTGTCAAAAATGTCTAGATGTCCAAGTTCAAATTGAATTAAATTTGGATGAAAGGTTAAAGCTGCCCTTATGAATATTTTTATGTTGACAGTTGGTAAAGTGACTTGTACTGGCATTGGCATTGTGTACTGTGCAATGTGAAAGGGGTGTTCGTAGTGATGGACCCAGAGGAAGTTATCCCACACTTCTGCAGTTCCCATCAGCTCTACGGGGCTTTTATAGCATCTTTCCGCTCTTTTTGGTTTTACAGTCCACAACTTCACTGGTTTATCTTCACGCCTTCCAGCATCAACCCGCAAATAGACAACGTTAGCAGATAAGTGAACATAGTGGAGCATTTTGAAGCTAAAAGGCCAAACTTTATCCTCAGGAGTCAGTAGAAAACAAACCAGAGTAAAAGAAGAAGGAATACTGGACTTTTATTCGTTTGATGGCAAAAAAAATCACTCCAAACTACAAATAAATGCTGATGTTGCTGCCTTTCTTCTGGACGTAGAGATTGTTAACGAGTTAGTCATATGTTATTAATATGTCAATGTTACTTTAACAGCGTGATCCAAGTTTGTAGATGTTTACGTTACATATAACCATAGTTTAAAAACTGATCTATTTCAATCCTTGACCTGGATCTCTCACAGAATCAATGCATACGGTACAAAAACTGGCCTTTAATTTGGCCATAAACTGAAGGCATCACAGCCAAATCAGTCCCAGTCACTGCACCAGGGTCTGTACCAGCACACACCCACCTTCATTCACTGCTAAGATGCCTGAGAGGAGGGAGGCATACAATGAGGGTAAGAGTGGAGCCACATATGGGACAAGAGTGGGGAGAATGAACCACAGCAGTGACGTAGCGGCCGGACCAGCAGGTACTCACTATAAAACTGAAGTTGAGGGGAGCTGCAGATTCAGGTGATAATTCTCTTTAGGTTCATTACTATGAGCGACCTCTTTCACGCCTATTCACACATATTGATTGTAGCTGCTTTAATGTTACATTTTTACTGTTAAAATGAGGCAGTGAAGGATCCGTCTTAAGTGTAAACAAGGATTGATTTACTAGGACGGACAGAGAAGTCGGGTGGTGGAAAAATACATCATGACCTCATTGGTTGGAGTTTTCTTGTACAGCTCCAGGTTACCACTCAGGAAGCACATGAAGTAACAGTTTTTCAATACAGTTCAAAGTCCCATGATGGGACCTTTAAATGCAGACAACAATGACAGACTGATTTCCTGTTTTTAGTGTTTTAAAGGTAGATCAGTAAAGCACTTTATCAGAAAGTCTGACTCAAGCTGTAACGTCTCCCCGCTTCTCTGTTTTCTGTTTACTTTGGATCGCCTTAATTTGAATATTCATTCTGTCTGTCTGCATTTTCAATCACTCTTACGAGTCCATTACGCATGCAGTATAAACAATGTACCACTGCCAGAAATGACACATTGTGGTAACAAATCAAAAAAAGTTTTTTTTCCCTACTCAACAGTGACATTGAAATTATGATCCATTTGAAAAAATACAGGTTTATTTTCCTCATCTGCAGTCCATGCAGCAGGGCTCTGTAAACTCTGGAAGTTCATATTTGTGCCCTGCAATTGCAAGGCCATGTATACAGTGCATTCACAAAGTATTCAGACCCCTTCACCTTTTTCACATTGTGTTATGTTGCAGCCTTATGATAAAGTAGTTTGAATTATTCTTTTTCCTCAACAATCTATAGTCTATAATCTATAATAAAACCCATAATAACACATTTTAGATCATCATTTTCGCAATAGGAAGCAGTTTTAAGCGAGAAACCCATTGTCTGCTAGTGTGTCAGATATTTAACTCAGGAGATGGTGGAGACCAATTTCAGAGCTAAAAAAGAGTGAATATTGCATGTAAGATTTGGACGTGGATTTGCCAGTAGGCCAGAAACATGACATCAAATGAATGAAAATGTTGCTCTGTAACTGTTGAATTCTGTAAATAACTGTTCACTAAGTTCACCATTTTTAAGGCCAATAGAGGAATTGAATTCATATTAAAATGTTGTCATCTGCATTGAATCCTGTGTTCAAAAGGTGGACACTGCTGGTAATAATACAATAACTATTATATAGAACAGCATTTTCAGTATTCAAAAACAATGAATGTGAAAAAAAATATATAATGAAAAACCTTAAAACTGTTCACCTTATGGTCAACGTGTTGACCATACACCTTCAGCAAATATGGGCCGATATCACTTTTCATCTGAAGTCATTTTTTTGGCCACCTGATGAATATTAGTCCAATATTTACTCTCCCTTTAGCTCTGTTTTGGTTTCCAGAGTAAAAAAAATGGCTCTTTGGCTGCTAAACGCTCGGCTGTGTTCACCGGCTAGTGGCTAACTGTCTCTGTCTGCTGTTTGGTGGTGGGCAGGCAGTGTGCAATGGGTTCATCAGAGTTTATATCTGAAAACAGCTTCCTGCTTGAGACAATGCTCATAGTGTGAATGAACCAAAACTATAAAACTGGCTATAAAAGCAAACAAAGATGCTAAAATGTAATAATCTGTGACCCCCCTTTCACATTATACACAGTTATTTCATTAATTTCATTTATTTTAAAGTGTTTATCCATAAGAAGATATATTTGAAGTTTTAAGAACCAAAAACCATCTCAATGTCGGTTTACATCTCCTCTCTCAGGCTTCTCTCTGGAGCTCTGGTAACAACAGGTTGGTGAGCCAATCAGAAGAGAGGAGGCTCTGAGCCTCTCTTCTGATTGGCTGACTGCTTTCTGAGTGATTCAATAAAAATAAAGCAGATTTCAAAAAAACACTCAGAGAAACCAAATCCTGCAAGGTTGGATGGTGGGTCCAGGTGGGCGGAGCTTAGGGCATGGTTGAGAGCAAGACTGCTTTGCTGTGACATCATAAAGTTTGAAAAGTCCTGACGGCTGGTTTTGAGGCTGTTTCTGAATACAGGCTGTGTGCATTTTTCTGTGGACTGAGGCTTTGATACTTTCACAGTATTAATATAGAACCTAGACCTGCTTTATAATCAAACAACACACAGACATCTACTTTATATAATATAGGACCTTTAAGAAAACTATTTTGCTTGAAAAAATGGCACAATTGCTAAAGCGAGTTCAGTCCTGGGCAGCAGTGCTTTAAACTTGGTGGGATGCCAGTGAGGGATCGTGTCCCTATCACTGCACTAGGTACTTATAATTGTTCTCCCTACACCCTCCCAAGACCAACAGTGGGGGTTGCTAGTAACAGTTTGGCTGTTTCGCAGGAAGCAGAAGAAGCTCATTCTACTTCCTGAAGATGTGTTTGAAAATCTAAAGAATTATGAATTTAATATGACTGAGATTATGTAGATACATTGTTATTTCTTAATTGAAGAGCTGATATAGTGTTTGAAAGGCACTTAATGTGATTATATTACAATATGTATAACTGTATGATCACATGTCCCCATATTTCTATTGTCACCCTGGCTTATGTTGGCAAGTTTCATTACAGAGTGAAGGAGAT